>NC_136749.1:20476791-20514291 GCF_936440315.1 Barbus barbus | reverse complement strand
ATTTGCTCTGTTTGTCTGCTTTTGCATGATTAATATTCCAGTCCATGCCATCCCACTGCGCCCCTGCAGACAGCCTGCAGCTCGGACATTCCATTTTCCTCCAAAATTCATGCCCGAAACTCTCAGAGCGGCCCATCAACAGTGAAAAGGAAGGATTCGGGAGATGATGGTCTTAACGCTGAGGCTAATGATGATGATGATGGTGGTGGTCCTACAGACAAGAGAAAGGCCTTCTGGGGAACAAGGTGTGGGGGGGGGGGGGTGATGGGGGCGCATCACGCCGAGGTGCAGAATAGCACCCCATCACCCCCCTCACCCTCGGCGGCGCTGTGGGCCGTGCCGATATGTAGGGTCCATTGTGTAGCGATTATGTAGGACGAACACGAAGGGTGCTAATCTTACTGTGGGAGGGTACGTACTTGTGAATGACTGAGCATGAGGAAAAAGAGAAAAGGAGGAGATGAGGAAGAGGAGAAGGAGAGGACGAAGAGAGAGAGAGAGAGAGAGAACCCCCTTAGCAGCGATTAAGAAATGGTCTGTCACAGATTAAAGCTGCAGGGGGGCAGGAGGGAGATGAGGCGAAGCCTCCCACAGACACAGGCTCATGAGGACGCTTTGCTGAGATTACCTGCGGTTATACGCAAGCAGCTGCTTGGGCACACGCGCGCGCACACACACACACACACACACACACACAGAAAGAAACACACGCAGAAGAGCGGGAGGGTGAGAGAAAATGAGAGACATTGAGAGGGATGAGAGGGGGTAAAACAAACCTAAACCAAATAGGCTTGCAATTTACAGAGGGTGAGCGGAGAGGGAGGACGACAGAGATGGAGAAAGAGACGGATGCCTGAGGAGAAAAGAAGAAATAAAGGAAGGATGGAGCTTGAAAAGCCGCCTGCCATGACAGCAGTGGCAAAAAAAAAGTGCTAAAAAAAAATTGCAAAGGGCCACACAGATATTATGCATCTATCATTTGTTCTTCATTTCATGTTGAAGACTGTAAATACCAACAGCTAACAGCTTTTTCTGCTATTCTTCAAATTCAAAACAATCAGTCGAGTGGTCCTAATTAACCATTACTTAAAACTTAAATATATATGCTCCTTGAACCCCTTTGACTAGATCATCTTTAAAATTAAGATTTTAGGTATTTATTAATCAGTATTGAAAGTATTGTTGCATTAGAAATAATATGATCAAATTAAAATAAGTGTCAAAAATAATAGAATAATATTATTAAATTAAATGTAAAAAGGAGCAATAAATGCAATTCCTAATCCACTCGGATAACAATATATATTTAGATTTTTTTTAAAGCAATTTTGTTGTAAGGGTCAATCAGTTACATTTCATAGTGTTTGTTTCAAACAAAAAGAGTGAAAATTTTGATTCTTCAAGGAGAAAGGAAGGCTAATTACGGCTGGATTCCTCATCCCACAAGAGTCTTGTTTTCACACTCTACCCCTGCCATGTAAAGGTGAAACTTTCTTCACTCTCTCATTGACTGATTGACACATATGGGCAAGTCGCTTCCCATAATGCACCAAGCTGGCAGGTCAAGTTTCGTTTAAGCTTCGTACTTAGTGGAGAAGACGAAGACCTCCTCAGTTTGTTATAGAAGAAACAAGCTCCTCTGACTGGCAGGTAAGGCCTGTTTTGAACTGCTGGAGCAATTAATTGACGAGCCAATTGAAACGACTCCAGGAAAGAGAGAGCAAGAATTGAGTTTATCCGTTTAAAGCAATTGTTGACACAAGACAGACAGTGTTACAGTTTGCTTTATAACATTCACAGACAAAAAAACTAAAAAAGTTCATGTTCATTTGTTGGTCATGCTTCTACATATTAAGAGATCCTGTGAATTATAAGAACAAAATTGATAATTCATACTTACTCAAATGTAAGTTTTTTTTTTTTTTTCTGTTATATAAAAAATATTTAGCATGAACAAGTAAATACAAGTAAATATAAACTTCTGTTTTATTAAAAAAGCTTCTATTTTATAAATAAACATACAAACGATATTATAATATATGCATATATTGTATTTATTTATTTAAAATACAATATACTGTATATCTTGAGTTCCTCATTAAGGAAGATTATTATTTAAAAATCACTTTTTATCACTTTTTAGAATTTTCTAACAATCAAAAAAGTGTTCCTTCAAAAATAAAATTATTTAGACTCTTATTTAGTCACATAACATATCACATCCGATAAACTATTAAACCAAGTGGCATTTATTTTAAATAATTAAATATAGATATACTGTTCAGTCAAGTAATTGGACATTTTAGGTGTTAGTTTATATATGGAAATGTAATAAACAATATCTGTGGTAAATAAATTTCCACTAAAAAAAATCACCTTGTCATCATTAAATTTGCAAAAATGGCTCAGAAAGGTGAATTAGTTCTGAGAAATGCCTCATTTGTTTGCAGATGCAATATTTTGTATCTAATGCAATGATGTTAATGCAATTTGACATAGTCTTGCAGACATCAGTCTGCTCTAGGATACATGTAATAACATTAGTGTGACAGAATGTGTATGAATAGTAGTGATGTGTTTTTTTCTGCATTAGTCAGAATTCTTTACCTTTAAACATCTGTACAGACCTTCATCGCAGATCGAGGGCGCAGGAGAGGAATGGCTTCGTGAACCGTGAGTTTTCAACCTGGTGACCCGGTGGTCCCTAGTCCATCTCCACAAGCACTAATAAAACACTTATAAAACACAGCGAGTTGTGAATTATTACTGCATCACTCCCGACATGCTTCTGACAGGCTACGGTAGGCGAAGATAATTGCCCTTGCACTTGCTGCCTAATGAACATAATTACACGTTATTTCCCATTCTCCCTGTGATTAATTGTTACAACGTTTCTTTGTTGGGTTCCCGACAAATTGCCACTTCATAATGACACTATTGCCTCTCTGCAGAGTGCACAATCAAAAATGGTTCTGGCACTTCAGCAGGCAGGCCTGAGGTCCTTGACAAGCAAAGTTAAATTGGTAAAGTAAACAGTCTTGACATTTGTTTGACCAGTAAGCAGTTAAAGCTCTATAATAAAGCTTTTACCTTTATGTTTAGCTGAAAATCACTGTGAGGTTTTTGGAACGTCAAAGATGTTTAATAAAAACATCAATCATATTTCAATCATTGTGTCTGGCTGTAATAGTCAAATAAATGTTTCAGCAGTCATGCAGTTTTATAACATTAATGCATTTTAGCAGACGCTTTTATTCAAAGTAAAGACTTTTATATTTTACTGTAATGCTATATAATAATAGAGTAAAGCATCATTACGTCACTGTTTAAAGGTATAGTTCACCCAAAAATAATAATTCTGTCAGCATTTACTCACCCTCATGTCATTCCAAACCATTATGTCTTTCTTTCTTTCCTCTGTGGAACAAAATGGTTATTAGTGTTTTTTTATTATTAATATTTTAAATTTGCTTTTGTTTTTATATTTTATATTTTCAGTTTTGATTTTAATTTTAGTTTCATTTTTAGTCATTTTTCTATGTGCTTTTGTCATTTTTATTAGATTTTTATTATATTAGGTTTTTACTTTAGTTTAGCTAATTAGTTAAACTGATTTTTTTATTTCAGTTTTGGTTTTAGCTTCAACTCAAACTTATGTAAGTTGTTTGCCAAGGCAACATTTGTCATTTTAAAATTTGTTTAATTTTTAATAATTTTGGTTGTGTGTTTTTTTTTAAGCTTTTTTTAATATTACTAGGTTTAACTTTTTTATTATTATTTCCGTTTTAATTCATTAATATTCTATATTAAAATATTAAAATTTTAGTGCTTAAACTTATTTCAGTTAGATTCCAAGGCAACTTTTTTTTAGTTTAAGTTTTTCATCTAATATTTGTATTTTGTTTCAGAAAAATACTAATAATAACTTCATTTGTAGTTAATGGTAATAACCCTATTTTCATACATTGAAAGTGAATGGTGACCAGTGGCTGTCAAGCTCCAAACAGCCAAAAAAAAAAAACAACAGAAAACACCATAAGTGTAGTCAATACAACTCATGCACTGTATTCCATATTTCATTTCATAGTTTTGTGTGGAAAGCATACTGAAATTATGTTCTTTTTAATGCTTGACACCTTTAGTCACCATGCATTTCCAGCGTATGCAACGCAGCATTTAGGAGATTCTGCTATAAATCCTTTTGCGTTCTACAGAATAAAGAAAGCCATACGGGTTCATACGGGACAAACGGGTGACTAAATGATGACAGTATTTTCATTTTTGAGTGCATTATTTAGTCATTCATCAATGAAAATATCAATATCACCAGGAAAATAACATCAGACATTAAAGTTGCAGGTTCCCTGGGGTCATTTGCAAGGGCAATAAGTTTGGGATGTTTTGCACAGAGATGCCTTAATTGTGTGGTTGTCTACCAGTTAAGCAAGGTCTTTCTTATAAGCATTTGCTTAATAAGGCATGTGCTAATGCAATAGGGTGCTTATTTCAAATCAGCCATGGCAAAGATTAATTTGAGCAAAGAAAACGTACGGCAAACTAGCGGTGACTAAGAAACAGACAAAGACTTGGAGACATGAGGAATGATCCTCACACAGGAGGTAAACTGAGGTAGCGTTCCCCCCAAAATGTCTGAGGGCCGGGCCTGAGGAAGACGAAGAGCCGGTCACGACGAAGGCTCATGCTGAGAGGATACGCTTGTCTCTCTGCCTCTGTTGGTGCATTCCTGTAGGTTGATTGATTCGCTTGAGTGGCAAATCGTTCACGTTGACAAATCATCCGATGACACCGCAACAACAAAACCGGGCTTGTACCCTGACACCTAACCTGTGAGGAGAACCGGTGACACAGGAAGGAGGGAGAGACGTAGGAAGAGGGGAGGAGGAGAAGGAGTGGGGAGGTGGTTGACCCAGAAGAAGACGGTGGTATGCCTTTTTTCTGTCTCTTTCTTCCTCTCACTCTCTCTTTCTAGAGCAGGGAATTATGAATTCCCCCTTAGTTCATTTATCCAGGAAAGCAAGGAGACGTGTGAGTGTGTGAGCGTGTGTGTGTGTGTGTGATGTGATCCATCTCTGGGCTGTTCAGGAGAGCAGCGCGTCCCTGATCATAGAGCCTATCAATCTCACTCATAGCCTGACATCACTGCCGCTGTCACAGACATCACCGCACATACCCAGACTGCTCTTCTCTACCTGCGCTATGGATGCTGGGAGTTCTGCGGTACTGGTACTGATGGAGAGTCTATATTGTCTGTATCATAAGTCTTGAACTAATGTTCTTTATGACCTTCAAACAATTTGATGTAAAAGTTTATGCTTAAATTACATTTGTTTAGACAAATATGAACTGTACCCATGTAATTCTTTACAAAATAAAACAAACTCCTGTTCAAAAGTTTGGGGCTGGTGAGGATTTTTAACGTTTTGAATTTTTTCTCTTGAGCTCACCAAGACCACATTTATTTGATAAAAATACAGTAAAAACTGTAAAATTGTGAAATATTATTACAATTATTATTATAAATTAGTGCTGTCAAACAATTAATCGCGATTAATCGCATCCAAAATAAATGTTTTTGTTTACATAATATATGTATGTGTGCTGTGTGTATTTATTATGTATATATAAATACACACACATGCATGTATATATTTGAGAAAAACAGGTTGTTTATATATTAAATATATTTATTTATAATATAAATTAGATGAATATAAATATTGTATGAATTATAATTATATTAATATAAATATTGACATGTAAATATATGTAAATATTTTCAAAATATATACTGTATGTGTGCATACAGTATTTATGTATACATAATAAATATACACAGAAGACACACATATTATGAAAACAAAAACTTTTATTTTGTATGTGATTAATCACAATTAATCATTTGACAGCTCTATTATAAATATTATTATAAAAAAAACTGTTCAAATATTTAAAACAACTATAATCTTAATACAATTTATAATCATTATATTTTTAATTAACATATTATTTATATACATATATGCTGAAGTAATATGGCAGACGCATCATGAATTAAATGTTTCTCCAAGCATTATTTTTCATAAAAATATTATGGTACTCCGACAATTCCATCTGGTAAAAACATAAATACTCGGAGACAAGCAATATTGTCCATTGTTGTTCAGTTGTAGTACAAGCAGAGTGTGACAGTATTAGTCCCGCCCCTCCTCCACTGTGATTGGTTAGCTGACTAGAAAATGACAGTGAGCTAAGTTTTACTCAAAGATGAACATTCTTCAAAATGCCCGAGTGCTCAGCATGAAAAACACGCTCCCATTTAAAACAATTGAAAAAATGTGTTAGCCTCGGGGGAAAATAAAAACCCACTTTGGTGGACACGCGGCCTAATTTATATTTAATTCAGAGATTCCTCTGTGTACCACTAGAGAAAACTCACGTACCACTAGTGGTACGCATACCACACTTTGAGAACCACTGCAATAGAGCACCTTTGGGATGTGGTGGAACGGGAGATTCACATCATGGATGTGCAGCCAACAAATCTGCAGTAACTGTGTGATGCTATCATGTCAATTTGGACCAAAATCTCTGAGGAATGTTTCCAACACCTTGTTGAATCTATGCCATGAAGAATTAAGGCAGTTCTGAAGGCAAAAGGGGGTCCATTTGTGGAACCCATGATACATTTCCTTTTTTAAGGACTCTTTAAATGGGATATTTAAAAAGAACAACATTTATTTGAAATATACTTTTTTGTTGTAACAATGTAAAGTCTTCCAATCTAATGCTTAATAAAGTATTAGAATTAAAAAACCCTTCACTGACACCAAACTTTTGAATGATACAGTGTACTTTGAATAGTGTTCTTTGAATAAATAAAAACATTTTTAAATGAAAAACAAATGAATAAGTAAATTAATAAGTACATGTATGAATGAATGAATGTGCTGTTATTATACACTACATAATTCTATTTGTGTTACTTAACAATTTTAATGGTTTTACTCTTAATACAAAATATGGAAAGTAGTAATAAAAAAATGAGGTGTGTCCAAACTTTTGATAGTTTATGATGTATGTTCTTGAGCTTAACACACCCTCCCATTATGAAATATGCAGAGAGACATAACTTGTGTGTTCACACCTCATAGGCGCACCAAAACAGCTAGCATCCACAATGTACCTGTGAAATGCAGACAACAGAGGACAGATGTTTGAAGTGAGAACTCAGTTTTAAATTTCTTACCTACACCTACACTGGGGCTATGCACAAAATAATCAGCAGGCAATAGAAGGCCCTGTTCGCACCCTTCACTTTCGACTGATCAAATTAAGCTTGATCAAAACATGCCATTCAAACAGGCTAGATCTGAGAGACACACACACACACACACAGGTATACACACTCAGCAAAGCCCAGCGCAGGCTCTGACCTTGGGAACAATTAGCATGACTGGTGCGCCCTGAGCTGAATACTGAACCTGAACTGCACAGCCGCACACAAACACAGCCTAACATATAATGTCCGGACAGTCTGTACACTTTCTTTCTTTTAAAACTAACAGAAACGAGAGAGGAACTCACTCTGTATGCTTTCTCCTTATATCTTGAGTCATTGTTAGTCTTATATAAATATATATATATATATTATCTTAAACTGTGTTCTGAAGGTGAACAAAGCTTTTACGGGTTTGGAACGACATGGGGGTAAGTGATTAATGACAAAATTTTCATACTGGGGTAGAGTAACCCTTTAATGTTATTCTCAAAGTTGAATCTTTCAGGTAGATTGATTATTCTCAGTGTAAACTAAATAAGTACTTTCATGGGATTGCAAACCAGTTTCAAAATCTGTAACTGCAGTCTGGGTCCATCTATCCTCATCTTACATATTCAAATTCACCCTAGCCTGAGCATTCATGTACACTTCAGCAGAAAATAAGCTTACATTGCTTTTTGACGTAACTGATGCACAGACACTGGATTTAAGCTGTGAAACATGAGCATACATGGACTTTTGTGAGTAAGCCTATAGAGACATGTAATCCGCAATTCACAACAGAAAACAGCACGTTGAGCTTACAGGTCTCTAGTATGGTATGATATGTTCTGTGGACAGGAAGTCAGTGAGCACTATTAGCAGACATAAACCATTCTTATATAACATCAAGCCTTTGTGGGGACTGCTGAATTGGAAAAGGAAATATACAGGTAATACAAATTCTACCTGCATGCTTCAAAATGCTGCTTTTTGATTTAACTAATAAGACAAAAAACAAACTCAAGAATTAGATACCAGTCACAAACTGGTATCACAAGACAAGTTTGACAATAAAGTCAACAACAATGCACATAAACATACTAAACCATCAAACAATTTATGACTCCGAGCATGCTGGGAAGAGAGTGAATATGACTGAACCATAATCATACACAAAAATACCTGCAAAAATTTCAGTATAGATCTATTTATTTATTTATTATTATTATTATTATTATCCTACCTGATATATTACTCATATCCCTGAAAGATGTTAGTTATTAGAACTTCAGAATAATCAGTAAACTACAATAAGCAAGAAAGTATTTGGTTGTTTTTCTGCATATTTACATGATTTAAGAATCCTTTTTATAGCAGACACATATGAGATCAAACACAATGTAAAAATTTACCTTTTTCAAACCTATTGCACACAATCAAGCACTTTAAATGTGCGCTCAGCACTGTCAGTACAGCGGCTCAATGTGAACACCTCCTCACTGCGAGATTACAAACAAAGCAGCAATATCTATCAAGTCTCTCTCCTTTTCAGTCGTTCTCCTCCTCCCTTTAATTCTCATCTGTGCTAAACCTGTCTGATGCTTACATGTTTAATAACGATCAAATATGTGCTAACAAATCTGTACATAATACCTTTCTCTCCTTGTGTGATAACGCTTCAGTATTATGCTAAATACCCCAGCTACAATCTGGTGAAAAGCTAAAACACTTCATCTTATTTGTCTTTCTTCTGCTTCACTAAAAACAAAGGGTAAATCCTGATTAGGGTTTTCTTGGCTGGTGTTGTCTAGTCTCTATCTGTTCATTCAAAACTGTGCTGTGAACTGCCCTGTTAGTTGTCTAGCGCTTCTTTTTGTAGTTAATTGCATTCAAATGCAGTGTAGAGATGTGGGGTTTACATGTGGTTGGTTTACAGAGCTTATAATAGCAGTGCATGTAAACCTGTGGATGGTATAATGCGTGAATGCCATGGGAAGTACAATGTTCACACTCTAGCTGTTCTTTACACGGATGGGGTTTTATTTTTGTCTGTTCGGTGTGTGATCTCTCGTTGTGTGTGCAGGGGCATCACACACTTTTTTTTGGAGAGGGCACCAATGACAGTCTTTGGCTCACTAGACAAGATAAAGCAGTACTGCATGTGTGTTACATATATATATATATTTTTTTTTCAGTCATTCTCCTCCTCCCTTTAATATATTGCTAAATATATATATATATATTTAGCAAGCTGTACTTGTTTCTGTAAGTATTTTGAAGGTCTGTATAAGTCGTGGCTCATTAGCTGTTCATAGATAACCAGTTCTCGAGCATTTGCAATGCACTAAAACTAAATGAGGAGCCCAGGAAACACTATGGCCTTGACTAACCGTGTCCTGCCCTGCAGCTACATTATTGAACCATGCTAATAACCCACCTTCACTCATTTAAACCAACTTTAACACAATTTTACCAACTTTACACACACACACTCCCTCTGCACATTTGAAACAGTCCACTTCTCTCAAACTCTCAAGGCTGTTTCAGCACTGGTTGCATGTGTTTGCACATCTTTTAATAAGCACAGGAGAGAGGAGTTTAAAGGCGAAGCGCCGGTAACAAGAGGCAGCAGCCACACCGTTAGCAGCGCCGTGTTGTTGTTGACTTAAACAAACCCTCTGTGAGGTGTGGAGCTTGCCGCACACAGCTTTACTACTGTTAATTGGTCATTAAAGGTCGTAGTTTGCGGGCCTCACTAAATCTTTAAACAGACCATGAAAAAACAGAGGAAGGCTTGCAACTACGGGCCTGAGGAAAAGGAGAGCAATAACAGGAATGCTTTTCATCATTACCTCAGATTTAGACTGTCTGTTGATAATTTTTTTATTCTACAATTATAAACATTTTTGAAAGGATTAAAATTTTGTAGTTTGCACATGCAACATGAAACCAGATTTCAATAATGAAATAATTAACTAACCACACAGTAGCAGTCACTCTAATTCATCTATTAAATTTAACGATGCACACCATGCATAAGGTTGGCCAGAGTCTGGATGCAGGTTATTGCCCAAAGCTATTGAGCTGAGATTGGGAATAACATAGCCTTTTAGAAAAAGCACTAGCAGAATTATTCAAGGATTCATTGAGCTTGCAGTGACCGGTTTCCTTTTTTTTTAAGACATCATCAAAGAATACATCGAAATCCCACCTCAACTGCAGATGCCACAGTCCAGAAGGCGCTATCTTTTAAAAAAATATCAGGGTTGTTGTGCATGGGCATCCTGGGCAAAAACACTCTGCTGTAGACAGGGAGCAATTCCTGAACCTGCTGATCTCCAGGAAAAGTCTGATGTCATAGGTTCATTATGCAGAATCGGCTCTCTGAAGAGTAGTACGACAGATTTGTGGTCCCACTCCTGAAAAAGAAGAAGTTTTTAGGACTGTATTAAACCAAAATGTATAGTTCTTGAGTACTGGTACTCTTTTTAACCTAGTTTTTAATTAACATATCATTTTAAATTTAAAACCTCAAAGTAATGATTTATTTATTTTATTTTTACTTGGAGCATGTCGTTTCAAGTCAAGTATCCTTTTAGGAACATTTTTCTTAACAGAGAATGTCATCAGTTTCAATCCAACATGACTGCAGCACTCTCAGATATTGAAATATAGACTACACATTTATCTCATTTATAAGTCAGTCAAAACAATTTATCTTTCAAGCCTCAAACGAGAGGCTTCTGAAGTCAGGGGCTTCATTAGGGAAGGAAGAGCAGATTAATTTAAAGATAACAGCTGTCGTTCAAGCATGCGCGCACACACACACATAAGCTCCCAAAGAGTAATGATTTTGTTATACTTGCATGACTTCTCTTTTATTGATTTCAGTCATGATATCACCCCTGCGCCGGGATCCTTTTCACCCAGTGCCCTGCTCTGTCCTGTGTGAGTGCGCATATGTGCAAAATACCAGCAGTTGGTGTCCACACAGTGCGTATGGGTGTGTGTGAGTGGGAGAGAGAGGGAAAGAGAGAGAAAGCCAGTGTTAGGGTGCGTGGGTAAATATGTCAGGGGGTCGCTTGGTCTCCGTGACATCTGTGGGAGCCGGGGCTCATTGTTGGGGTATCAGTTCAGCCCATCAATAATGAGGCAGTAGAGTGTGAAGAGAAGGGCGTGACCGAGTCCCCTCGCAAATACACACACACACAGACACACACACGCATAAACACACATACTAACCCGATCACTGACCCCTCTGTTAACCCCCCTCCTCGCTCTCTCTCTCTCCTGCCGTCTGTGCCCCTGCACCCCAGCCGTTCCCTTTTCAGTACATTGTCCCCTTCCATCCCTCTATTGTCTCAGCTGGGACTAAACTGGGCGACTCGTCCCTCACATGTGCTGCAGACGGAGGGCCCCTGTTCTAGACTAGCACTAAACTCACCTTGAACTGAATCACCTGGGTTCTGAAACATGCTTGTATAACTGGAACTACAATGAATAGTGTAATTTTAACCACAAAGAGCTACTTCTACCTGATCTGACCTTTAAAAAAAATACTTTCGTTAGCATAACCCTATATAAGGAGGTTGATTTAGCCATATTAAATATTATTCCATTTAGTGGGGGGGGGGGGGGGTGCAATACATTACTTACCAAATAAAGAAGTAGATGCTGGGGAGTGCGGTAACGCCATCAGTTTAACAAGTTAGTTGGATGAAATCACTATCATACATGAGCCAATGTCGTAAAGGTGACAGTTGAAGTTCCAAGTCTATAAAAAAATTATAATAATGTAAAGAATTAAAAGAACAAAAAAAACTATTTTAAGGCAAATAGGTAAACTTTTAGATTATACATTTCATTTGTGATCATGTTAATTGATGTTAAATGACAGACCAGGTATCATCTGCATCACAAGGTTCTCTTGTTTAATTTGATTAATAACATCCACACATGCTTTTCATTTACATATATAAAATACACTAGAAATATCACAGCTAGACTAGACAGGGATGGTCATAACACTTTACAACACTTCTACTGGGCCCACAAAAAAAAAAGATAATTATGAAAATTATCTAGTTTTCTTATATGTGTATCTTTTTGAAATGAAATGTTTACAATAAGTACTTTGTACAAGTAAATTTCATTATCACAATAAATTCATGCATAAAATGTAAAATATCCATGTTTTGAATCGGTGTTCTAACCAATGCAACAGCAATTGTAACAGCAGCTCTCTGTGCTTGACATTAATTTATGCGTTTAGGAATAAGCTGAATTTTTAAACTGTTTAGCTGACAAATAACAGTATATTGCATCAAAGTCTGAGATACATGATACAAAAAGAGCAACATGAGTTGAAATAAAATGTGTTGCAACACTCTCTTGGCTGCCATATTTTTTAGGTAAGTTTATTAGAAAACCTAAATTGCTTTAGATTATGAAGTATAAAACTGCAAAACTCAAGAAAACTAAATGTAGGTCCAGACCAAAGCTAATTATAATAATCACCATTATCCTCATCCCTTTTGCTTGACTTCAAACTTGTTGTACATCCCTGTAGCGTGTGAATGAATCTTGAATTATGTCTTTTTAAAAGTACTCCACACCGAGAGATGCCAATCTGAATATTTTAGAGTTGGAGTGCATGTAAACTGAACACATAAATGTTCTTCTCTGACTTACTAACAGTCAATGGGATTTCAGCTGTGCTGCTTGCCAAGGTTCTGACTGCCATCTACAGGCTGTTTTTATTATTGCAGCCATCTTTTTAAAAAAGCAGTCCTACGTCAGAAGCGCTCTTCTTTTTGGAAATAAAATTAAACAAAAGAGTATTTTGGGATGCATTACGGTATTGTTTGATTTAGCATAATATTGAGTATTTGCAACGTCATCGTGAATAATATGACAGCGCGTGACATAACGTGCACCAAAAAGACGAGTTTTCGTTTAATTACATCATTTTTGTTTTAGGTAAATTCCTTAGTCGTGCATCTTCACATACAGAACACAATAAAAGTTCCAACGAATGAGCAGAGGAGAACGAAGGAAGCTCAAAGAGTGTCCCTGATATTATACTAGTTATAAATATAATAAGCCAGGGTGAATTGAGTTACACCGGGGCCCTGGGGGTTTGCTGGGATGAAGCAGTGGCTACTTAACAACTGGGAGAGAAGAGAATATGAAAACAATACAATTATTCCTCTCAATAACTACATGATGTAGTCTGCACGCACAAGTCCCAGAAGTATATTTTTTAAAAGCAAATTTGATTTTAGTTATGTAGGTATACAAAGTGTGTAAATCCACAGAGTGCGAATTAACTTTAGGGAAGATCAACTAGGCTACTTTTGTCAACAATTTTCTACGTTAAATAGCGGAACGTAGCCTAAATTGTCTTTTAGCGTGCCTAGCTAATCGTCAAATATCATCGTCTATATTTTAAACCATTAAAACGTTTTTAAGATATATTTGTGATTTGTCAAATGAAGTGATAAAGCGAGCTAGTTGTTGCTATGGTAACAAAGCGAGTCGCTATGTCTCGCACCTTGTACGATTTTGTTGATTACAGAAACGTTGGGCAAAATAAATATATAGTCTCTACGACACTTTTAACTTTCTTTAGGGAATTAAGCTTTAATTAGGGGAATTAATTTCTTCCAGACTCCCTGTAGCTCAGAACCGGATTGTGTTAGTTCCACACAGTTGTTCAATTGGAAACAAAATGCTGTTGAATTATAAGCATGGGCTGTTTGTAAAACCAACCAATTATATAGCATGATTAATACAATATTACCCTTTCATTTTACGCATAGGCCATACACGTAGGCCTAATAAATCGACAGGTTTTACAAATTGCTGGAGTATTGTATTGCGCTCTTTTTATTGAAATATACGACTGATTACAGATTGTGAATTAAGCAGCAGTGCCTCCTTCTGCTCCAGATCAGCTCTCCTACCGTCTCGCTTGCCTAAAGTGATTTTCTCAATAATGTATTAAAGTGCTTGTTTATTATGTACTGTTTACACAAGCTGTGGTGGAGTGACAAGCTCAGGCTGTATGAGCGCAGAGAGGCTACACGCTCCAGCGAAGCCAAAGCTGCTGGACTGCAACATGAAAGACATCTCGCTTCATACGAGCTGTTCTACACGCACCCCTAGGTTGTCAAAGAACAAAAAAATGGGGGTAAACATGGGGGTGTTGAATATGGTATTAATATTAATGGAATAGGGTAAAAGTGACTTTTATTGCATTCTTTTGATGCCCTTTTAAGTTATATAATGTATTACCAGAAAGTTTCCTATCAGGACTCCTTTGACAGTCTTCACAAGATGTTGTTTCAAACAGAGCAACTGTTCGAATTTAGGAGCAAACTATTTGTATTTATACAGGATGACAAAAAACTCAAAGTCATAGCCTATAACGAATTTGCATATGAAATTGACTAGAATTACAGACTGTTTAATGCTGCATTTATGAGATGAATGCTTTAAATACAAAATTAAGGAAAATATGAAATTCTAAATATACAAATACGTAAAATAAATGTATGGTGACGAGAAGTTTAAGGTTGCTCTGATAATTCATTGACACTGAAGCATACAGAGTAATACATACTTGTATACTAACTCTAAGTTGTCATATTTTAGTGTTGATTTTGTGCAGAGTGTTATTCTGTCTTTTCACAGAATCTGGAGACAAAACTGAGATTTGTGCTAATTATTGAAAAAGTGTGTTTCATTGGCTTATCAAAGATAATCAGTCATTCTTAATAATCACATGCAGTCCTCTTTTGTTACCTATCATGTTTCGACAAATGTGATTAAAAAGAAGAAAAAACGTGTTCTGTAGCTCAAGTTTATAAGATGTATCTCAATGTATGTTTTGAAAGCTCATTATCATCTTGTGTATTGCTCCAGTTTCATAGAAACTCCAAATGAACACACAAACAACGAAACACTAAATAAACACACACACACACTCACTCACAAACAAACATGCAATTTTCCAAACTATAAAACGAGGGACATCAAATGCAGCTATTTGTTTGAGGCCTG
Organism: Barbus barbus; assembly: GCF_936440315.1. Classification (NCBI taxonomy): domain Eukaryota; kingdom Metazoa; phylum Chordata; class Actinopteri; order Cypriniformes; family Cyprinidae; genus Barbus; species Barbus barbus. The sequence goes on along the minus strand of NC_136749.1, from coordinate 20,498,945 downwards.
TTGTCGGGGGAATAGGCTACACGACTGCCTGGCTTCATTAGAATTCCTTTCAAGTTTGGAGTGTGGCCTCCCTGTGTTCATCTCTCTATATCCCCTGACCCTGACGATGCATCTCCATGGGGCTAAAGAAAGGGTGGGGCACACACAAACACACACACACACACACACACACACACACATTATCCTCCTTCCAAACACTGTCACCCCATCGCATCGCCCTCCCAGGGAACGACAGAGAGTTACACCTTCACTCATAGTCTGGGGAATGTGGGATTGTGAAGTGAAATTGGCAGAGGAAGACATGTACACAGGTACTGTGGTAGTCTACTTTGCAATACAGAATAAATAAAAGAGAATAAAAAGAATGCTGCATGAAGTTGACGATCACACGATTAACAGCCACTATTGCTTTAAGACCCCTCTGAAGTAAGACTAAGATTTTTTTTAATGCTTTTCAAAGTCTCTTATGATCACAAAGGATGCATTTATATGGTAAAAAGTACAGTAAAAAACAACATTTGTGAAATATTATTACAATTTAAATAATTTTCTCTTTTAATATATTTTAAAAAGTTGATTGGTTCTCAAAAAACATTTATTTTTATTATGAATGTTTGAAACAGTCGTGCTGTTTTTAAATAAAATATAAATCCTTTGTAATACAAATGTTTTTATTGTCACTTTTTCAATTTAATGCATTGTTGCTAATTAAAAGTATTAAATGCTTTTAAAAAACTCTTATTGACCGCAAACTCCTGAACAGTATAAATTAGATATTAGTACTGCAACTTATCTTACTTAAGAGTAAAATGTAGCCTTTCAGATACATTTTAATCCATTTAATTTGTTTAAATGTTGTACCATTATTCTATCACAGTCAGCAATAAATACTTGAAAGGAGCGGGGAAAGTTGTAATGCTCATTTGAAACCACATAAATGTGACCCTGTCATAGGTAGCAAGGGTATATAGCAATAAACAACAAGAAATTGTATGGGTCAAAATTATCGATTTTTCTTTTATGCCAAAAAATCATTAGGATATTAAATAAAGATCATGTTCCATGAAGATATTTTGTAAATTTCCTACCGTAAATATATCAAAACGTCATTTTTGATTAGTAATATGCATTGCTAAGAACTTCATTTGGACAACTTTAAAGGCGATTTTCTCAATACTTAGATTTTTTTGCACCCTCAGATTCCAGATTTTCAAATAGTTGTATTTCGGCCAAATATTGTCCTATACAAACCATACATCAATGAAAAGCTTATTTATTCAACTTTCAGATGATGTATAAATCTTAGTTTCAAAAATTGGACCCTTATGACTGGTTTTGTGGTCCAGGGTCACAAATAACTTGTTTTTTTGGTATATTCTTAATTTTTGTCATAGGCAGATATAAAGATGAAAGACAGATCGGATTGCTTCAGCAGACATTGTGAAGGCCTGTTGCATTTGAAAATAAACTCCATATATTCTTAATCAATATTTAGATGTTCACTTATTTGTCACTTATAATCACAGATCATAAAATTACTGATATTTGTAAGAGACAAATGTAGTTGTGCTAAAAATTTGAGAGAGCTATGACCATAGTTGATAAAAGTTAGATAAATCATCCCCATTCTCTTCTTATAATCAGTTTATTGTCACTCATATTTCCAAATTCAGTGTATGGATAAAATCTAGGGTAATGCCATTGTACGTCTTTTCCTCTCAACATTACATAACATAACATTACATAACATAATGCAATGTGAAAATTAAAGGTTATTTTGTTTGGTTTGTTGTAAAACTCTGAAAGAACTGAAATTAATAGCTCCCAGGTAAATAAGTGGTAAATTACCCACATGATCTCCAAAGCAATTGTTCAGTGATAAAAAATGGGAGGCCATGGTTGTTAAGGATATTTTAGGAGGGGGTCTGTGGAAGGTACCCTTTGGCAGGAATCGCCGGATGGTCAGTGGTGGATGCCAGGCCACGTGGGGTGAGCAGGATAAAGAAGAGGAGGGGGCTGAGGAAGGAGCTGGGCCGCCTGTCACACCCCAATGCCTGTCTGACGGGCCAGGGGCCAGACTGACACCCATAGAGAGAGGGAGGGGGAGAGAGAAAGTGAAAGGGAGTGAAAGTGAGTAAAAATCTCAGTGCCCGACATTGCACACAGTGCCAAAGTGGCCCGAGGGCAGCTGCTCAGTGGGTGTGTTAGCAGTAGCAGAAAATAGCCAAAATTTACACTATAATAACCTAAAAAGACTCAAACATGATCAGTTTCTTTGATGATTCTGACAGGGGAAGTTTGCGGTTTGCATTGAACAGGACTTGAGGTTTAGGTGGCACCGTTTTAAAAAATGAACAACTAGTTTTCAGAAAACTTCATTTTAATTAATTTATTAAATAAAGAAATTTAATTTCTCAAATAATAAAATAATGTATTAAATAAAGAACATTTAATTTAATTTAATTTAATTTAATTTAATTTAATTTAATTTAATTTAATTTAATTTAATTTAATTTAATTTAATTTAATTTAATTTAATTTAATTTAATTTAATTTAATTTAATACTCACCCTCATGTTCTTCCAAACTTGTATGATTTTCTTTATTCTGTGGAAAACAAAACAAGGCATTTAGCATAATGTTTGCAGCAAAAAAAGTACATATAAATACAGATAACTTGTATTCCATATTCTGAATCTTCTGAAACCATTTCATTGCTATGTTTCAGGAAAGTCATTAAAATTGCACTCAAATCTTTTTCAAGTGTTCATGTGCTTAGTGTATGACTTCGGAAGACTGAGAATATAGCACGAGTTGTATGAATCAGTTTTATCACATTTTTTCATTTGAATTTGTATTTATGGAATGTGACAGCTCCTAGTCACCTTTCACTTTTATTGTATGGAAATTAACATGTCTAACAGGTATTTCATTTTAAGAAAAAAGTAAATTTGACAGAATTTAAGGTGACAATTTAAAGATCATAATTTTGTTTCTCAAATTGAACTGCACATTTCTCTGCGTGCTGAAACAAGATGCTGATTTTGATCCACAAACGTGATAATCAAAGTCATTTCCAAAACGCCCTTTCCATTGTAAACTTCCGTTTAATGTGATAGCTTTGATTCACAACCGATTTACAAAGTTAAAGAGAAAAAGTCGCAAATTATGTGTGCATGCACACCTTTATGTGTGTATCATGGAGAAAAAGGTAAATAAAAGGCTGCCAGCCGAGGGGCATATCCGTGACAGTGAGAAATGTCTTTGCATCTGTGTATTAGTGTGCTGACATAATGCCTTTCAGGGTATTTGAGTGCCAATGTAAACATGACACCCTCACAGAAAAACGCTTATCTAGTGACAACGGCGGCCGTATCGAGTCAAAACTCCCGGATTCTCTCTCTCCCTCCATCTCACTCACACAAAGTCAGTCTGCGCGAGCCATTAAGTCATTAATGTGAGTTGTGGCTATACTTCCGTATGCATATTGCTGTGTCGTGTGTTGCTGTACGCATAAGGGTAAGTTTGTTTATTTACAGAACTGAAGTGTATATTATGTTTTATATATATATATATATATGTGTGTGTGTGTGTGTGTGTGTGTGTGTGTGCGGGTACAAGAGGTTGGGAGCCTCAGGGGCCCTTGCTAATGAGCTATCTGTGTGTATTTCTAACAAGAACGCACTGCGGTGCTCACAGCACTGTCATCAGGGGCCGTGGCTGACCTTGCTCTGCTGCTAGGCTCTGTCATTTGCTATATTTATGGCACCGGCACCTATTTTGTGTGTGTGTATGTGTGTGTGTCTTTATAAGAGTGTGGAGGGAAAGAAAGAGCCCCGTTCAGGAAGCAAATACTGTGTATTTCAGCATAATGAATCAAGTGCCTGAGCGGGGTAGAGAAAGAGAGAGAAAAAATAAAAGAGTGGGAGGAAAGGAGATCCATTTTTCTCACTGCTTTTCCCCCCTTCCAATCGCAAACCCCTGCGGTTAGTCTTCCTTCAGTTAGTCATTTGGTCTCTCCGTTTTATTTTTCTCTCCCTGGTTGGAACGAATGCTAATTTTGTCCCTCTCCTTATCACAAGCTCTCCCATGCATTCTGCGATCACTCACTGAGGGAAGATCCTCGACGTATCACTCACTTGACGGCAGGTTGTCTCGGCCTGATAGCGATTTGCTTTCCAAACCCTCCTGAAACATCTCTGCGATGCTTACTTGGCATTTTAGCGATGATAACAGCCAAATGCAGGCTTTTTTTTCTTTTTGGACTAGAAACGTGCTTGTATATTTGCGTTTATATGCCTGTCAGTATGCAAAGCATCCCAAGATGTCAGCGCTGAATACTCATTCAACATTGGCTCAACGTTTATTCTAGCGACGCCAAGAGGCACGTGCAACACGAGGGGATCCAACCGCAAGAGATAAGAGAAAAAGAAACAGGCCTGGCCAAAAAGTAAAAGTTTCTAAGTCTGTCCTCCAGGCCAAACGCTCGCTCATTCCTCTATCCTTACATCCTGAAGAAGCCTCTCCATCGGAAATCTATTCAAATCGCATTTTCTCCAGGATTTTATTGCATTTCACATCATCCCATCACCACATGACAAATCGACTCGGTTCCGAGTTCCGCATCCATGTACTCTGTTTACGTCCTTCAGCACCCAAACAGATAAAACTGGGGAATTCAGAGCCTCACTGCAAAGACCTGGTGTCTGTCTGAAAGTTTTTAAGAAGTGAAGAGATAAGGCAGAAAGGGTGTCAACAACTCCACAAAAGCAGTCACCCACACACTTCTACAAGATCCTCGTCTCCTAATAAACCCTGGCGATGAGAGGATAATTAGTTTATCCCGACACATGACAGCGGCACTGGCTGAATTGTTATTATTTCCCCTCTCCCGTTGCTGTGACACCGGCGACGCTTCTGCGCCCCAGCCACCTCTCCCCACATCCAGCTCGGCGCCACTTGATATATTCCTAATGTTCCTTAATATTTTCATTTTGATGTAATTTGTGGCCCCGGTTTTTTAAATATCCGCTCTGTAATAATGTTTAATTTCAAGGGTCAGTCTGCCAAGGAGTATATTAAAGCAGATAAAACTCATTTTCCAAAGCTCCAATATCGCGCCCAGATCAGGTTAGGAGGCCAGCCGCCGCGAATATTTCATCTTTTATCATGCCGATAATGGGCCGATGACAGAGGCGCGTTATTACAATGAGAGAATTGCTCATTTTCCAGGAAAGGGACGGGCTGTGGGAAGCTGGGGGGTCCGGGAGTGCGCGTGTATGTGTGTGTGTGTGTGTGCGAGAGCGGGAGTGCGTGCCGACTCACTCAATAAAAGGCAATTCTTCCAAAGAGGAGAGGAAAGAGCGGAGAGGAGAGATGGCGGGATGAAGGGGGTGCGGGGAAAAAAGCAGCTTGCTCCAGCCCGCCTTTGCTCTTATTTGATTGGGATGAATAATAAATGCAGGCTGCGGCGGTCAGGAGGCTGAAGAGGGGAAGGTGATGAGAGCTGATTTGAGGAGGGCCGTCTCGGAATTAACCTCTTTAATTGAACCATTAGGAAGAAACAAAAGATGATGAGAAAGGTGTGGAAGCGAGAAGAGGGAAGGAGAAACGAGAAGGCGGAGGGGGGGCAGAGCTCATCAAGACTCCAGGAATTGGACCTGAAAGTGGAATGACTATGCAAGCCGTCCTCGGGTCCTCTAGCCCATAATAAATAGAGCCAATCAGGGGGGTCCTGGGGGCCAGCTGGGTCCTGTACAGGTCAGACCCATTAGAGTCAGATTAGCCTGCTGACAGACCCATCACATCATTCAGTCTAAGCCACTGTCATCATCTTAACCCAATTCTGCTCCATTTATAGCCCGCAGCCTGCTGATGGGGCCGCATATACAGTGCTGTATCTGTGAGGATGTGTAACCCGGCGCGTGACCCAGATCATTTAACTCAGGTGAGGAGCCTGTGACACTTCTAGTTTGGCTTGTCTTGAATTCAACACTTGGAAAATAGTTGGAAAACAAATTAGTGAACAAGCATCTGTACTACTGCTCACACTCAGAAATAAAATAGTTATAAATAGAAATAAAAACAAATAGTGTTTTTATTAATATTTTTAATGAATCTAAATTATTTTCATTAACTGAAAAAACTAGTATGACCTTTTTTAATATTAAGAAAACTAAAAAAAAAACTATATAAACCCACTATATAAACCCATAAAAAAATAAAAATAAACCAACAAACATAAAAGACTAATTGAAAATTAAATAAAAACAAAAATTATATTACAAATTAAAAACCACTCATGTATATGAAAATTAGAACAAAACAAAATTAAAACATTTTCGTTAACTGAAATAAAAAGTAAAAAAAAAATAATAATAATAATAATAACCAAACTATATTTTCATTACTTCAAAACTAACTCAAATTTAAAAAAAAATGGCCTGAAATTACTATTATTATATTTTTTTTAGTTGATACATAGTACTCATAAAACTAGATAAAATAACAATTACACTAGATTTTTTTGAGAAGCGTAATGCTTTTTAAAAAAATTATATTTCAATGATAACCATTAATAACAACTTTGGAGGTCCTAAAATACTAAAAAGAAAAACAAAACTGAAGGAAAAAAAACAGTAAAACTAAACAAAGATAGAGTGAATACTAGCATAAATATAATTTTAAAGAAAATAAAAATATTAATTGAAATATTGAAAATGGAAAATAAATAAAATTGAAAATAAAATAAAAAATAGAATGTATTTTAAAAAAGAAACACTCAGAACAACAAAGAAACTACCTTGTAACCACTCAGAACACCCTAGCAACCATGGCCTAACAACACCCTCACAACCATCCAGAACATCCTAGAACTGTGCCGCCTTTTGCAGGTAAGCAGCACTCACCAGTTCTTCAGAAAAAGTAAGAATATTACACTGTATATCCACAAATAAGATGTCAGTGCAAACAAGTTAGATAGCTAAGCGTAAAGAGCATTGTCTTGAAAAGACTCTGAACACAGTTAAAGTTGTTAAAGGTGTAGGTAAATTTAGATTAGAACAGCAGACTGAATTGATTGTATTAGAAGGAGGACTCGGGTTGCCCCAGGTGGTAATGTTCAGCTTTCATACCAGCCTTTAACAGCAGGGGATACAAGAACTACACTCATCAAATCATCCCTCCCTCCCTTTTTCTCTTTCTCTCTGAAGTAATCAATGTACCGGCATTGTGCAACAGCACCAGGATAGTCTATCAACCCCCTCCCGTGCTCATGCAAATATTAGCGGCTCTTTTAAGTTCTGTGAACAGTTGTGTGTGTGTGAAAGGTGTGTGACGTCACTAATAGCACTTTCAACACACTTTCAATGCAATCCTTAGGGCAACAGCATGAGCAGATATGGACAAAGGTGTAAATATGTGCTCACTTTATCGAGTTGCCACTTATACTTGAGGCCAAACATTATTTAAAAAAAAGAAAAAGACTTGGCTTTACCTCAAATCTCCATGTGCAATATCACATATGCACTTGGTTGTCACATGGTTTAAATCCAAAGCACATCATACGTAAATCAGCAGGTAGGCAAATCTATAAATATAAGAAAGTTAGAGGCAAGCTCAGTGTTAAATGATAGCAGCCATGATTCATTCATTCCACAAGCAAATGCATTTAATAGTATTCATCTGGTCATGTGATTCAAAATGTATGCCCCCATTATACACCCCACTCAATGTAAAATAAAAACGTTTACTGATATAAGTCTTCAGCTCATATGTACTCTTCATTTCTTTATCTGTTAAAGTTTTTAATGAGGAAAAGTGCAACTTTGAGGTGTGCAACAGATTAGAAGGAGGAAGAGGGCAAGGAAGCAAAAGTCTTGTCCATTAATTTAACCATGAAAGGGGTGCCAAGTTGGTCCCCAAAACCCCCAGGCCAGGGTGGAGAGAGGAGGAGAGATAGGCCAGCAGGCTGGGGGCACCTTGGGGAGTTGAGGAGGAAGTGGCATGCACCATGTCTCTTGCTCCTGTTGTTCCCTCATTTGATTTTGATGAATAATGCATGGGGAGGGGGGCCCAGCCTTAAAGGGGCACTGCTGCCACAGTGGGAGTCATTACTGAGCACAACGCACTGATGAGGAGAAAGAAAGAAAAAAAGAAAAGAGGGAGAAAAAGAGAGAGAGTGGGAGGCAGGGGTGGGGGGAAAGGCAAAAACAAACAAGAAAATGAGAGAAGTAAAACAGTTTTTTGAATCTTCTTCAAACTTCAGATGAGCTTCATTTCACATCTGCTGCTTTGCCATGTCTGGTTTAATCAGAAATATTTTGTTTTGGTTATGTTTTTCATTATTTATTATTAAAATGTATTTGATTTATACAAAAGGCTGCCAGTTTTTGTATTAGTGGAGGGGATTTGTCAGTGACAGGTTACATCGTTACACCCGTAGGTGGCTACAAATGGCTGTGTTAATGAGTGAGTCATTGAATCAGCCACTCAAATGATTTGTTTAAACACTGATTCATTCAGGAAGTAAACAATTCTTTATGAGTGATTCATTGAATCCTTCACTCAGTGGTTACATCCGAAACCATAAAATGCGGCCTACGGAGGTACACTCTAAAAAAATCTGTAAAAAATAGGCGTCAATATACTGTATAATCCCTATTTTATTTTTATTTTTTTACAGGTGTTTTACCATTATTTAGAATTTTATACTTCATTGCATTCTGTTTTAGAGTTAACAGAAATGTCCATAAAATTAATGTATAATGTCATGTGTAATAAGTTGCCAGTACTTTTTGTGTTATTTTACATTTTTATTTTTTACAGTGTAGGATGGCAACAATGCACATTCAAATGAGTCACATCCTGTCTACTGAGATTCCTCTGATGAATTTTATGCAGCATAGATGTACCCTTCTGTAACAGCTGAGCTAAAAATAAAGATAAAGTTGTGGTTGGTGGTTGTGGTCTTTGACCAAATTTGTTTATTTTTTATTTTAGCGAGAGATTAGTTCTGTAGTAATTGTGTATTCTCTCAATTATCACCAATGTTTCTCTGTTTTGATGTACATCATTAAACTATTATGCTGCCTCAGGAGTTGGTCCAAAATAAGCGTGGCAACAAGTCAGCTGCCTTCAAAATGAAGCAAGAGACTCACTTTGTGAGCAAGTCATTGAATCATTCACTCAACCGATTTGTTCAAAAACAAGACATTTAGAAGTGAACAAGTGGTTCACTGAATCATTCATTCAAAAGATTCTTTCAGAAACAAGGATTCATTTAGGAAGCAAACAAGTCTTTTTCAGGGAGTCAACGAATCATTCACTCAAACTATTTGTTCAAAAACACTGATTCTTTAAGAACGAAACATGAACAGTTGATTCAGCCATGGCTTTATTCAGAACTATATTAATTGGCACAGCAAAAAAGACAAAATACTGTGTCATGCTGTGTCCAAAATATAAGTTAATTAATATTAGCCTATATCTTCTCCATCAAAACCAAATTAAAGCCTAGCAGAAAGTGCTTTGTGTCACAGGTTCTTGGCAGACGGCCATCTATACTCTCTTTAGACATTAGACGGGTCACAATACAGTCACAGAAATAAGCCCTCTTTATATATCCAGTAATACACAGCATTTCTAAAAAGAGATGACTTTCGGAATTTATAGAGCAGAGTTGCTGACTCATGTGAGCAAAACGCATTTCCACTTGGGACCCGACACTGACTTCCTAAAGCACGTTCAAAAAGTATGGTGTTCAAGCAGGAACTGGATGCAGAGAAAGAGCAGGGTAATGCTACAGAAGGGGATGCGGCAGGCACAGCGCAAGGTGTCATCACTCATTTTGATTGGGTATTACAGCATGACGGATGGGGCCCCGCGGGCCACTGCGCGTCTCCTCCGTGCTTATTACGGCTGTTCTTAAGTGGGAGTTGATTTAGCTTAAATAGGTTGTTTCATAAGGAGAAGACACCGGCGCTGTCACCGTATCTCTGTTCCTTCGCACTGTATCCTGCCACTTTAATTGAATAATGCCTCCTCTACATACCTATTAGTGTGCTTAGCTACATACCATGCCCCTATAATTGCTTATACAACCCAGCTAATTCCACCACTCCCCTCCTTTCCTTTCTTTTCATGTGATATTTCACGCGGTTAATATAGAGAGCACGCCGGCGAGGATAAAGACGGCTTGTTTAAAGGGTTATCAGGTCCATGCAGCACCGTGTTGTCTTTTATCCGCCCTCCGTAATTATTCGTGTAATCATTAAGCTGCAGTTTATCAGGTTTTAGGGCTTTTATTAATTAGAACGCTCGAGAGATTTCACGCCACGTTTTTACGCACGTTATTAGGGTCACGTTATTCACGAGTCATTGTCACGCTGCCTGTAAAAGAGAGATGAACAAGGTTTTCACGCGTGTGACATTATTACAAAGATTTATCTGAGATGGTACTGCTTCAATATTATTAAATTATAGACATCATACACGTGTCACGTGATGCAAACTGCTTTATATTATATAGCTGGTTCTCTCAGGTCCTCTTAACACTGGTGATTGTACCAATAAGATGAATGCGCTTCATGATTTTAATCTACATTATAAATTTCCTGTAATCCAAAGTCTGCAGTTTAATAATGAATTTGTTAGGTCTGTATTCTAGCTGCGATATCCAGCTCAGTCATTTGCCCAACAACAAGGTATTTGGCCTCCAGATTTATTTGTGGATGCAGAAGTGTTTTTGGCTTTCTTGAGCTGTCCAGTCAGCACCATCAACCGATCCCACTGACATCAGCACCACAGGCAGATCCATGGACAACATTTGGACACCACTTAGTAAGATTTTTTGCCATATAACAACAGTTCATGGGGAACACAGGTTGTCAAGCTACAAAAAGGTATTATAAAAGTAGTCCATACAATTTGTGTGCTGTCCCAAGTCTTCTGTAGCCATATAATAATTTTCTGAGACGAATAGATGAATTTAAGTGATAATCCAATGATAATATTCACCCCCATAGCAGCTCACAAATTAAATATGCCAATGAGGTCATGATGTTTGTTAACTAATGAGTTGTTAGATTTATTTACATCCAACCTGTGCGATGGATGGCATTTTATTTTAGAGCGTCTCTTTAAAGAAAAAATTCTATGAACATCAATTTACATGCTTTTACCTATCAAAGTCTTCTGTTAACCCTAAAGCACAACAGAAAGAAGTGCAAAATTCAAAACACCGGAAAAATTCCTCCATATTAATACAGTACATTGTGCCCTATTTTTATTTTTTATTTTTTATTTATTACAGTAAATGTTAAATTCAGTTCTAGCAATGAACAAATTTATACAGCATTTATTTATCTAGGTTTTAATGCTAATTTATAATAATACTATTTTTCACTGATAATTCTTGTTTTTTCTCTTATGATAAATAAACTGAACAAAAATTTGGTGTACAGGATTTACTCTGAATCATTTTTTTACAAAAAAAAAACCTGCTTGGAAATTATACAACACTCTAAAAAATGCTGGGTTGTTTTCAACCAACAGTTGGGTTAAATGTTTAACCCAACCTTCTGGGCAGTAACCCAACGACGATTGGGTTGTCAAAACAACGTTGGGTTCGCCCATATTTTACCCAGCGCTGGCTTGTATGTAACCCAGCATTTTTTAGAGTGAAATAATTACAAATAAATTGCAAGTAACACATTGAAATATAATGTGTTAAATATAAGTAGAAAGACTGAAACAGCATTTTCTTGTACAACAACCAATTTAAAAAAAGAAAAAACTTTTTATAGTGAGGTAAATGAAATTAAACTGAAATTAACACTAAACAATACAGACAAATGCAATAAAGGCCTTCATTATTTCATGTTATCGTCATTAAGTAATGTTAACAAATACAGCATTACTGTAAAGTGTTGCCTGCTTGTCTTTATAAAGCTGTGATGGACTGCAGAGATTATGTTGCTGTTTGCTGGCACCAATTCAATGATGCACTTTTGTTGTTTATTCTATTGGCTTCCATCAATTTACTAGTCAGAGGTCACGATGCTGATGAAGTTGCAGGATGTAAAAACTCAGCAAAACTAGAACGCAGAGATCCTGTTTACCACATAAACTGGAATTAATTGCTGATGCAGTGACGCACTGATGTGATGACACATTGGTACTGGAGCTATGATGTGTTTTAAGGAAGTCAGTTCACAGACATTAACAACAAGCCAAGATGGAACTCCGCCAAAGACAATACATGCACACAAACATGAGCGATGCCAAATATGCTGCCAGTCTTGCCCCACAAACCTAAACATTCATATTTGTCATCAAACCCCTCAACTGCACACACATATCTGTCCCACCCTACACAACACCAGCTCTGGCTGCCTGAGGTGCCCGCTGGTTCCGCATGATTGATGATGCCGATTGAGAGGCAGATCATTTGGGTGCCCCTCGCTACCAAGGACGTAAATCACATCAGCCCACTCTAATGATTTCTCCCAGACCCATTTGGCAGAATCCACAATAACCTATTGAGCCTTGCATGGGGACAAAAAAAACATCAATAAAGTCAAATAATGATTTTATTTAAGCACTTTATCAAGGATTGACAAGCATTTTTCCAAGGTTGCACGAGGGAGAGAAGCTTCTGGAAAAAGTCAAGGTGTCTTGGTGTGTTAAAAATGCAAGGGTCACTGCTTACAGGAGTATAGACTAAATATGTTCAGTTCGGCCTGGCAGAATTAGTTGTTTAACCGAGTAAAGATGTCTGCGGTGTACTACAGTGATAAATGACGACAGGGAGAGCAGATTTGGACACTCTTTGCCCTGAGGGGTGACCCATTTCAACTTTTCATTAAAATGTCTAGCCCAGGCCAAACCATGATTTGCTCCTAATTGATGAGGCCATTATGATCTAATTAACCACACATTTTCAAAGCCACTCTTATTTTGGTTTCTTCATAGCAGTAGAAAGTTCACTGGCACCAGATATTCAAATACTTTACAAATGGAGAAGGATGAAAATCACACCAGTTTACATTAAATTTACAAAAAAAAAAAACAAGCATGATTTTACATACATTTTTCACCGGTTTCACAGACAAGGGATAAGCTAGTCCCAGACTAAAATGCATGTTTGAGCAGTCTCAGTTGAAAATATCTTGCTCTGACATATACTGACTTAAAATATGTTAGTGTCATTGTGTGTTAAGATGCATACCTTTATGTTTTCTTCTAAGGCATTTTTGTAAAAGTTGCTTAAATATGTTAATTTAACTAAGGCCTAGTCCTGGCTTAAGCTAAGCCTCGTTTGTGAAACCTGGCCTTTGGCTTCTACTTCATGTTGTATTAATATAAACACATTTACAGCAACATGTAGTTGCTATCTAATTTCAAGTAAATGCAGACCAGAATTGCATTATCTGGCATAATAACTGCCTCTTAAGTAATGTTACTAAACGTTAAAAGTTCAGGGATTTGGTTTACAGAATTTTCTGTTCTGAGTCACAGTGATCAATATTTTAATTTAGTTAATAATAATTACTGAACCACAACTCAAATAACAGGCCAACAAGAGTATATGTAATTCAGATTAGCCTTTGCCTTTAGTCTCAGAATCATTCATGTCACATGTCCAACCTGTTCTTTGCATTTTGAATCAGAGTGCTGCTCATGAAAGATCCTACTGGAAAAACTGAAATTCTGCAGAAAATTTTCGGAGGTATAACGAGAATTTTTTTTTTAATTTACACTACCTTTCTAAAGTTTGGGGTCAGTAGGGTTGACTGACTGATTGCATTAAATTGACACTATTGCATTGACTGCAAGGATGCATTAAATTGATCAAAAGTGACAATGAAGAAATGTATGATCTCATGAAAGTTAAATTAACTTTTGAACTTTATATTCATTAAAGAATCATTTATGCACAAAAAAAACTTTTTATAAGGTAACATTGATAATAATAATAAATTTCTCTTGTGCACAAAATCAACATAGTAGAATGATTTCTGAAGGATCATGTGACACAATGGCTACTGAAAATTAAGCCATCACAGGCATAAATTACATTAAATAAGTTAAAATAGAAAGCTGTTTTTTTATTCCAATAATATTTCAAAATATTACTGTTTTTACTGTAGTTAAAGAAGCCTTGGTGTGCATAAGAGACTTCTTTCAAGAACATTAAATAATCCTGCTGACCCCAAACTTCTGAATGGCACTTCTTACCAGATTCTGATCCCATTATTATCCTTTAGGATTGTTTTTGAAATATGACGAACTAGCATCCTGTAGTATTGACTCTGGGTGGCTTAAAGAAATATTTCACACAAAAATGAATATTCTGTTATTATTTACTCACCCTCATGTCACTTGAAACTCTTTTTAGGTCATAATCACACTCACTGTAAATGGAGAGAAACATATTTAAATAAACTCATAGGAGTTATCGCTCCGTTTTAAGCACCAGCCAAATGCATGAATGCAAAAATTTTGATAACACCACAATCTTAAGTCATATTTGTTATCATCTTCCCAAAATGACAAGGCCTGTCTTGAACCGTTCACTGTGAAGAGAACGGTCTGATCCAGTGAGAGGCACCCTTGCATGAAAGTCAATCCAGTGAAAGTGTATGAGATCTCCTTATTAGTAACACAAAGCTGGATAGGGACATGTATAGCTCTGTTCAAATAAGCTTGCTGTCCCCAGGCCAGGTTTTATGTGTGAGAGGGCTGGGATAGAACAAGAAGGAATGGCTGAATGGTTGGATGGAGAACTTTCTTTTAATTTGAAGTCTTCAGGGAAATGTGCATATACAATTACAGCACATACGAGCGGAGCCCGGGAAGGGCACTAAAGAGGAAATAGAACAATGAAACAGAGAGAAATAAGATGATCTGGGGTGTTATCATCTCTTTCTTATTCCTGTCATCTTCTACACAGTCTATCATGCAGGAAATGATAAATGTAAGTAATGCCACTGTAATCCATTACTAAGAAGTGACAGTTAGCATGAATAGGGCTGTGAAGTTGAGAGGGAGGGGACGGGGGTCCATCATCAAACTCAATTATCATCTTATTACAGGCACTAAGTGGCCTCATATTAGGGTCACTGCCCTTAATTTCAGGGGGAAAATAATTGGTAACCCCCGTAATAGCAAAACACAGACACCATTTAGCAAGCCCTAGGGGGATCCTGTGGGCTAATCAATGGGAAGTCTGGTAACGCAATATGACCGTTATCTGATAAGCGTCCCTCTCTGTTTTTCTATGGTGCTAATTGAACTTAACGATGACTTAAAGTGATGATTATGTAAATATAGTGCAAAGAAGACGTTATTTAAATGGACTGTCCACCTGAAAATGAAAATCCGGTCATCATTATCTCACCCTTATGTTGTTCCAAAACCATGATCTCTCATATATCTATGCTGTGACATTTGAAGATCATGGTTTGGAAGATCATACACACACACACATATATATATATTGTATATATGCTATAGGCTAGCTACAGACAGACAGACAGACAGACAGACAGACAGACAGACAGACAGACAGACAGACAGACAGACAGACAGACAGACAGACAGACAGATAGATAGATAGATAGATAGATAGATAGATAGATAGATAGATAGATAGATAGATAGATAGATAGATAGATAGATAGATAGATAGATATTTTTTGTTCAGAAAATGTAAGTCAGCAGGGTTAAATACAACAGTGGACCCCATTGACCTTAACTGCATGTGGAAAAAAATCTTTAAAAGTATTTTGGTGTTCTACAGAAGCAAGTCATACAGGCTTTGAATGACGTAAAGGTGTGTAAGTTATGGATTTTCTTAAGTAGAAATAGTTCACTCAAAAATGAAAATTTGTTGAAAATGTACTCACCCTTAGGCCAGTCAAGATGTAAATGAGTTTGTCTCTTCATCAGAACAGATTTTGATAAATTTTGCATTACATCACTTGCTCACAATGGATGCTCTGCAGTGAATGGGTGCTATCAGAATTAGTTCAATTTATTTAAGTAATCCATAATAATCCTTCCAGTGAACAACCCATCCCTCTTGTCCTCTTACGTCAAAATCCACCACAACATATTTATTTAGAACTGTTTGGACTGTTTTCACTTCCAAATGGTGCTTGATCAGTGCATATTTCTCTCATGACTCAGAGAAGACCTTTTGACAAAAGCAAAAGCGCTATTATGGAGACTCATATTTAGCCAAATAACGGATTGAAGTTAAAACAGCTAGCTTTTCACCTCACAAGTCATTCATTTATGGACTGGAGTTGTGTTGTAGATTATGCTTTTTATCAGTTGTTTGGCCTCTTATTCTGATGGCACCCATTCACTGCTGAGGATCCTTTTGTGAATGATTTAATGCTAAATTGCTCCTAATCTGTTCCGATGAAGTTTGCAATTAAGTTTGCAACGATTTGTTTCAAAAGATCTGATCTGATTCTGGATGTTTTTATTTTTAGTCTGTTTAGATTTTTGAGCACCTTCAGATATGATATGTCCTGCAATCCAGACCCCATGTGGTGCCCTCAACCATCGCATTTAATTTAGTAGCAAATTCTATCCCCATGAGCCAAGCAGAGTGAAAAGCTTCTGAGACGTGTATATGGGGAAATAATCTCTCTAAAGTGATATTGATATCAGATTTGACCAAACACACATTCACAGCCCTATTTTTCATTCCCCCCGAAATATGCGGCTAAAGTCTCAGGAGGGACCAGTCAGAGATGAAATAATCCATCTGTATTGTAAAAGTAGTTTTCTTATTCAAAGAGCAGCCCCTCCAGTCCTCTGTTTTGTAGATTGAGAGTGACACTGCCCATAGGGCTCCACACTCTGAATGCTTTTAGAGACGCCCTCTAAGTGAGTTACCCGATTCTGTGGACACCGCAGATTCAATAAAACACTTGCCTGTCTGTTCTGTTTTTCCGTCCACATACTCTCTCACTGCAGCTTTTTCTTCTCACCTCCACTCCTGCTCCATCGCTGCTCTGCTAACTTGACTAGTAAAAGTGGAAAAATACAACAGGTGAAATTAGAACTATGTGATAAAATGAATCAGGGGCATAAAAAAATTCAGGGGCATAATGTACCAATTTTTATTTTTTGTTTTACTTTAATTTTAATTGATCTTATTTTATATGTGTCTATAGAAGCCTGTTTTCCAAAAAAAAGCAACTTCATTACAGTAATTGCGGCTATATCTCACAAATGTAACTTTATTTCTCATACATGTGATTTTATATCACACAATCTGATTTAAATTCTTACTTGAAACTGTATTTTACAATTGCTTGTTTGTTTGTTTTTCTCAGAGGAAACAAGATTCCATAATTCCAAAAGAAAAAAAAAACCTAAATAAATAATTGAAGAAAAATTGCAAATAAATTTGACAGGCAATGATGATTCACTGCATGATTAAACAATACAATAATCATGCAGCTTATCATAAAATATGCATTTCAATTGCATTTAAATTCCACTTGGTTTGGCACAAAAATATAAGTGGGGCATGCTTTGGGAAGCTGTGCCATAACTAAACAAGCAATTTTAAGTAAAAGTCACAGAAATTCCACTGGTTGCATTATGGTGAATTAAACTGTATTTAAAAGTGTGGTCCATGAAAGGAGAGTGTATATGCAAAAAATTGTCTGCCTCCCTCTTCTGAGAAGATTCTGAGCTTCTTATCAATATCCCAATTGGTTTATGTCCCAGGAGTGGAAGATGTTTGGTGCCTGCAGCTACATGACACTACTGTGCAAAACTATTAAATCAATAAAAAAAACTCTTTGGGGACCTTTTATGAATCTGTATTTTGCTGCTCTCTGGCTCACCTGTCCTCTCCATCCCATAGATTACTGAAGATTTGGGAATAACATTTTACCAAATAATTCTTAAAAACAAATCCTATGAAATTTATTACAGTTAATCAGATGTCTATGAATCTCTTCAGATTCATAGGATAAATGTATTAATGCATTATGTATTAATCACAAGAATATTGTTAACATGAATGCACCATATTAATAACCATTTTAACTGATATTATTACTCATTAGCATTAAAACTATGATTACTACTCCCAGTATACTACTAGTAATAATAATAATAATAAATAGAAAACAAATACAAAACAATTAATAATTCCCTGGGTTCATCTTTTTCTTCTTCTTGTAGACTGTTATATGTTTAAAATGTTATACAATGTACAAAACTTTGAAATTATTCATTGAAAACATAAATGCCTGTAAAATAAACTCAAGGCTGACTGTAAAATAACAGTGTTTGAAAATAAATGTAGCTTCATGGGGGATTTGTTTTCTTTTACAAATATTTCTACTAGAGGATGTGAAAATTGAGATGCCAGCAAAACTTCCCTTAAAGGTGGTCATTTTGTTTGGATGACGTAAGGCTGATTTCAATTCTTTTGTTGAACACCAGTAAAAAAATATAAATGTAAATAAAAAGAACCTCAAAAACCAAGCAAAATCATTCAAGTTTGAAACAAAACTGCATCCAAAATATATTCAAATGAAAAGTCTCCCATGAATTGGAATTGATGGCACAACGAATGCCAAAGCATCTTTCTCAGCCCACCACAACCAATTTATATTTTCCATACAAGTCTTTAAACGGTGAAGAGAAGTCATAGTGCGCTCTTCCATCCTGTGCCGGTCCCCCCCAGGAGACGAGGCTGGTCAGAAGTCAAGATCATTTCAATTCCTCTCGTCTCTGTTTCCAAGGCAGCGCCGCAAAACAACTCACTCTCCTTCCAGTGCCATACTGGGGAAACTTTTCTACTCTCTGAGGGAGATGCTAAACTATTTTAAAAGGCAATTACGATAGTTTTGGGGGCCCCACTGAGGGGAGGTGGGAATAGAGAGAGAGAAAGAGAGTGGACTGAAAACAGGAAAAAGTGAAAATATGTTAATGGAAGTCAAGAAGTTTCATGGAGCAGGGCTGGTGTGTGAGTGTGTGTGTGTGTATGGGTGATCTAATGTGGTGACCTGACCTGCGAGGTGCGTGTTTTTGGCAAAAAGGGCTGGAGATGAGGTGGAGGGTGCAGTGACAGTTCAGTAGTTGTAATTATTTTCAGGTTAGGTCACTCTCCCTGAGAGGGCACAGGTGAGGGAGGCTGGAGAGGGAGGGAGGGAGGGGAGGGTTAGGAGGTCACAGTGTGGTTAGCAGTACAGTTCTTCTTCGTCTTTCTCTCTCTCTTTCTCACACACAGATACAGCTCTGTCCAGCCCCTGCTCGCAGACATGAGCGGAAACTTTAGTAATGCTTCACATTACAGTACTATTATAGAATAATTGCAGTTATAAGTGATACTTGGATAACACTTTATAATACAAAAAGGTTTCTATATGTTAACATTAATGTAAAAACTAACAAGAAATAATTTGTACATATACTAAAAACACACACATGTATAAAAATCATAAAAATTCAATTTAAATATAATTCACTGTACAATTCAGAAATCAATGAATAAAAGTAGTAAAATAGCATGCTATCTATATATTAACATTTGTTAATTAAATAACAGTCAACAATCCTTTTATAGCAAGGTTCATACATATACTAAAACATGTTTAACATGTAGGTAACGCTTTATTTTAAAGATTAATTTTCACTATTAACTAGCTGCTTATTAACATGCATTTCACTATATTACTATATTTTAGATCCCTTAATCCTACCCAATATCTAAACTTACCAACTACCTTACTAATAACTATTAATAGGCAGCAAACTAAGAGTTTTTTAGAGGCAAAAGTTGTAGTTAATAGTTATTTAATAGCAATAATTGGTCCCTAAATTAAAGTGTGACCCAAATATTTTACATATACATTATATTTATATGTAATGTTTATGTATATATATGTGTGAAAGTGAAGTGACATACGGCCAGGTATGGTGACCCATACTCGGAATTCGTGCTTTGCATTTAACCCATCCAACGTGCACACACACAGCAGTGAACACACACACACACCGTGAACATACACCCGGAGCAGTGGGCAGCCATTTATGCTGCGGCGCCCAGGGAGCAGTTGGGGGTTCGGTGCCTTGCTCAAGGGCACCTCAGTCGTGGTATTGAGGGTGGAGAGAGCGCTGGACATTCACTCCCCCCACCTACAATCCCTGCCGGCCCGAGACTCGAACCTGCAACCTTTGGATTACGAGTCCGACTCTCTAACCATTAGGCAGAATAATTTATTATATAATTCTTTTATATTAATGTATTTTGAACAAACAGTGAACAACATTATATCAATAAATTAATATTAATCTAGATTAATAATTGCTGTAAAAATATTACTGGCAAAAAAAAGTTTTCAAAATCTTACCATTATCGTAAAGTGTTATTCAAATGTTGAGAATATTTTTTTGAGCTTTTACTGCATAAGAAGACACTTAATTGTAGGGCTGGGTATTGTGACCAATTCTGCGATTCGATTCGATTCTTATTTTTATGGTTTCGATTCGATTTCGATTCGATTCGATATCGATTAGCTATCAATATTTCATTTAAAATGTTAGTTTTGCAGACATGGGATCCATATTTTGATATAAATGCTGGTAACTGAAACTCTCCTACTTAAGTTTATTACTGAAATACACATCTACATTAATAATATGGGGTGCACACAGTTGTTTTTTTTTTAGTGGAGCAATTCGAAAGATAAGAGCGCGAACGCAGTCCCCCACTACCATAAATTATGCAGTCGAGATTCCCACATTATGTGGCCCAACCGGAGTGCAATGGCCAAGCCTCGCCCTGGGTGAACCGCCTTCTTGATCATGGTGTCTCCCCTGCCAGGTAAGTATATCTATAGATGGTGACACCTTCAGGACGAGAGGTGAATATTCATATCCTCTTACGTGAAGCACGCGCATTAAGAATCGATTCGGGGATTTCCCGAATCGATATCGTTGCGTTAAACTGAAGATCGATTAAAATCGGAGAATCTATATTTTTTACCCAGCCCTACTTAATTGTACTACAGGAAGTGTAGAACCAGATACTTTCCAATACATAAATGATTTTAAAGGTAGAAATCTGCTCTTCGATCTCATTTGTGTTTGCATACATTCAAATAGTGGTACATGAAGAAACATTACGCCACATTTGACATCAATGATGCCAAACACCACTGGCCACTTCGGCACGCCAGCCTGGAAAAGCTCCATTAATTGTTATTGTATGGGAAAAAAAGAGCTTTAATATTCTGCCAAATATCTTCAGAGGAAAGTCAGTCACATGAGTTCTGAGTGAACTTTCTTTTTAAGCAACAGTTACTATTTCAAGCTTTTCATAACTCATACAAAGATTCCAACACCATGTCTCTCTAACTCATGACAGTGTAAACTCACCCAACCCCTGCTGTACAGTTATTAGACACTGTTTCAGCTTGCAAACATGTCGGGTTGAAAAAGAGGTTATTTTAATTTACAAGATGAGCCCAGGCCATTGACAAATTCCCCCCTGGTCCTTTCCTTTTCTTTCTCTCCTTCTAAAAACACCCCACTCTTTATCAGTGCAATTACCACACAAACAGATCCATCACAGCCCCAACTGTCCTCTCGAATCGCCTCTCTTTCCACAGGCAACCTAATTAGCCCTAAAGAGAGAAAACTGAAGCCAGAATAGAGAAACAGAGAGAATGGACCTATCATGTCCTTCTGTACACGTTTGCAATTCTGACCGTGTTTATCCTTTTCTCCCTTGCTTTCTTTTTTTGTTGTCCCATTCTTTCTCTCTTTATCAGCGAAGAGAAAGCCTTCAAAGGAACGATTGTGCGGTGGAGGGCTGAAGTGGCCTGTTGGTAGCGGCAACAGTGAAGGCGGACAACACAACATAACAAACATGGTTGCATCTAATCAGGGGCCTCGGTTAATGTAAACAATGTCATTTTTTGGCCTTAATGAGCCAATTTTCCCCGGACACGAGAGGCTAACAATTGGGGCAGCGCCTTTGATGTTCTTCATTTGAAGGTTTGTTTGTGATTGCCGGCACTTTTGTTGGAAGCCCCGTGCCGGGCGTCTTTCATCTCGCTGAAAAGGGAGAGTCGCGGCTCACTTGGACGCAAAACAAGGAGAAGTGAGAG
>NC_136749.1:20374291-20471791 GCF_936440315.1 Barbus barbus | reverse complement strand
TTTTTATTAAGCATTCTTTATATCAGTTACACAGTAGCTTACACAGTATTTATTATTAGATATACATACATAGTATTTAATTATTAGATATAAATGATCTACTAAATGATATTTGTTCTATGTAAACTGCATGCATACATTTTGTACATTTTTCTAAAGATGACAAGAGACTAAATATATCTTCTTATTCAGTTGTAATTGAATCTTTCCCAATTAAGAAGAACTGAACTCCAGAGATAAATCATCATTCAAATACACTCTTTTATTAAATTCAGGCAGAAAATAAGTTTCAGATCACTGATTTTCTGATTGAATGAAACTATAGATTGTTTCTTCATATTTTCGGCCATCATGGGAGCCCACATTCATTGAGATTGTTTCTTACATACCTTCCTTATCGCTGCTGTCTCTACACTCAGCTCCCCCATCACCTTCCTCTCCTCCTCTTCCTCCTCATTCCCTGCGTGTCTCTGTCCATTCGTTCTGCTCTGCATCTTTTTTATCCATATCTCTCACTTTCTCTCTCCTTCTATTCTCACCCCTGCAGAGACAAGGTTTAAAACAGATTATCAAAACCCTTCCACACATCCTCCATTCATTCTTTGAATCTGTGAGTTATGAAAACAGGATCTTTCCTGACATCAACCACTCACGTTCTCAGAGATCCACCGAAATGCCTCCGAACCAGACCGTCAGTGGCCAAATTAGACATCCCCGCAAAACAAGCAACTTAGCATTCTTCAAAAACAGCTGTCAGGTGCAAAAGGAGCAGGAAACAGCATTTAACTGTCTGGTATATAAGAATGCATCATATAGTCTACAATAAACACAACTTAAATACATATCAAGGTCTTGTGGAGTTGAGAACAGAAAAAGTTAATGTCTGTTATAACAGAAATCGCATCCAAAACACAAAATAAAACACATCCAAGGTGGCAGCACAGTTTTTAAGTGTACACATCATGTACCAGGCTGACTTAAAAGCCCATCATATCCAGCAATAAGCATATAATGAATTTCATTTTGTGTTCCCCTCTTTCTGACATTGTGACTTGAAGAGAAATGGATGTAATTGCGAGAGGAACCAAAAAGCAAATTGCACACCTATTACAGCTTACTTGTGGTGAGAAAAAAAAAAAAAAATCATAGGCCTATCTGTAGATTTAAGATGCATTTCCAAGAGGAAGAGAGTGAAATGTTCTCATGCATGTCTTGTGACATCTACCAAAGATTTAAAGACCACTCATGTTCCAAACAAAATCAGAAATTTGGTTTCAGGCATTTGATTGAACAACAGGTAACCAGAAGTAAAACAGACAAAGAAAAATGAATGAATTTAACAAATAAACTTCTTCCTCCTGAACACTGTAAAGAAACCACACTTCACAATTCACCTCTATATATTCATAAAAGTTGCTCTAAATAGAAATTAATTCAATATTAATTTATTATAAGTAATTTCTTGTAACATTATTAATTGAAAGTAACAAATTAAACATTTACTTAAAAAGGGTTTGAAAAGGAGTATGTTATTCTCTGAAGGAAAAGCTCATTTGAACGGTAGTGGACATTTAAAAAAATGCCTTTGAAAACATAACTGAGGTACAATAGTGTACATTTTTAAATAACACCTTATTTCCAAAGAGTAATTTAAAAATAAATACGTTTTTTGAATTACAGGAACATCCACAGCCCAGTACAGGAAAAATTTACTTTTTAAACTTTCTGACACAAAGCATAAAACACACTGACTAACACACAGCTAAAGAAAAACTTTGAATATCAATTTATTTAAGAAACAATACAGTACAGTCTGACTCTAAGGAATAAGTGAGATACAAAGAGAAAAGAGAGGGAGAGAAAGTGAAAAATGAGGCCATAGGATTAAAAGCTAATAGCCAGGGGTGCTTGTCCTGTTTGATTTGCTCTTAGTACAAAATGTTTTCACACAGTAAAACCACCCCATCACCACAGGTGTTGGCACAATGCTATGATTGCCCTTGACAAGAGAAAACAGCGGAAAGGCTCCAAAACCAGGAAACTTTGAAAGACAAGGTCACAACTTTGCTTGACATCAAAGGTTAATCCAAGAAGTTTTTTTTAATCATAGAAATAAAAGGGAAAAAAACAATAAACCAGCAAGTTTATTCAGCATCCTTGAGACATCACCTTCACCCAAAGAGAATAATGGCTCTTTTGTGTTTTAGATTTTTCAGTTCGTGTTTTTGGACAATGGTGAAGATTTAAATGAGAATTGCTGCGAGGAAATCTACTGGTATAGATCCAAAGCTCAAATAATGAACTTACAGAAAAAGAGAAAGAGAGTGTGCGATTGAAACAGCACAAAAAGTTCCCAAATAGCATGTGATGTAACTATAATGATGTCTAGCAGGAAGTGCATTCACCGTTTGTGCCAAATTATCTCTTGATGTGGCCAGCTCCATCCCATGAACTTCTGCTTTGGACTCATACTGTCTTCTCCAACACACGCTCCTTACTTATCCTCACGGCATATCTTGTTTGCATCGCTTGTTCTCCATGATGTATATTTCATTTGTTCAGTCAGTATTTGCTGTAATTCTCTCCATCCTTTGCTCTTGCTTAGTTTGCAGCTTCACTGCTATGTAAGCACTCTCAAACGCACACTGTGCCCATAGCAGCAGGTCTCCAACTGTCACTTCTCTAGCTCCACAGTCGTTCACACTCTCTATCCGTCATCCGGCGAAGGTCTTAAGCCTGACAGTTGCAGCAAACACCATCCCGCACAAAAAAAGGGGGAAAAAAAGCGAGGGAGTCATCACTTTTAAATCCAGCAAAAAGAACATAAATGAAAATGGTATGTTTGCCAGAGATCTGACATGCACTTGCACAAGTGGCTGCTCAATTATAACCTTTGGGCTGATACTGAAAATTCTGTTGATGGACTGGCTGGAGCAAGAGTGGCACATATGGTACAGTAACGCCAAAAAAAAAAAAAAAAAAAAAAATGCTGGTCCTGACATGTTGAGCTGTGCTGGTTATGTTGGGGATGTAGATTTGATTCCAACCCTCTCCACAGTAACTTGTTGTAAAAAAAAAAAAAAGAAAAAAAAAAGAATAGAAAAGAAAAAAATAAACTAAAATGAATGTTACAGTGAGGAACTTTGGAACTGAATAACGCCAATCCATAAATGTTAAAATACTCACTTTCATAATATAATATAATGTAATATAATATGAACAGAAGTAATGCAAGTGTTGCTTTTAATTTCTACAAAACAAAACAAAATCTAATTAGCTTGATTTTTAAGTTCCTTGCCGGCAACCTCACTTTTTGCTTTTTTAAAAAGAAAACGAAAAAAAAAAAAACCTTTTTTTTTTACCATCAATATTGTGCCTTTAACTGAGCCATCAATATTCTTTTAATACTTTAATACTGTTTGCTACACATCTCTGTGGAATACCATACTCTATTTACCCAATGTATTTAAAAAATCTGATTGCAGAATGACCAATAATCTGCATGGTCTTGTATCACATTGAAAGTATACTAGCTGCACATTATACTGCATGCCTACATTCTCACACAAGGCTCAGAAATGCGTTGATTTTATCTTAATAAACTGTTTGTCTAAAATGCGTACCACAGTTCTATGGTACTAAACGCCAGTGAAAAGACAGAGCACTAAAGGTAGGCTGAGAGCAGAAGCATTGTGCTATGCCATTTGGAGCTGCCTGAGTAGGCCACATTTCTCAGGCAATCAGCTAAGTGCTCTGGCAGTGACCGTGCTGTTCCTGACCGTCTGAGAGGTGTTACAGACTGAGATGTGGTTTCTGTGGGATTTATTATGATGGTGAGATGTCCTCAACTCTCACACTGCAGTAAAATGCAACCTGCATTCTTCACCATGCTACACCTTAAACCTGAACCAAGGAGGCCTATAAAACCCAGAGAAAGCAAACTGTTAGCATTTCCATTCACCTCGGTAACAGTTGCTAGGCTGCCGCAGGACTCCTCGGACATACACAACCCGCATGATGCCATCTTTGCACAAGTGAACTCAGTTTTGGGCACAGAATTGTTTAAGCCAATCGTCACCCTTTAAGGTCCAATTCTCGCTATTAACAAACCATTAACTGTGACTTTTGCCTCAATAGCCTCTTAATTTTTCTGCTTATTAATAGTTAGTAAAGTAGTTGTAAAGTTTAGGTATTGGGTAGGATTACGGATGTAGAATATGGTCATGCAGAATATGTGCTTTATAAGTACTAATAACCAGCCAATATGTTAATAATATGCATGCTAATAAGCAACTAGTTAATAGTGAGAATTGTTCCCTATACTAAAGTTTACAGAGACAAACACACAAAGTCTCAAAATCTTCACTAGTGACTATCCTGAGCTGTAATGTGAAAGCTGGCATATATGGAAAAATATCCAAAAAGGTCAATTTTACACTCACTGTACACAAATATACCTCCCTATTATATAGTATGTGAAAATCAGTTTCTGTATGTAGTTTGTCAGATACACGGTATTCATAAAATGAATACTAAAGTCTTCAGTGTGAGCTAAAGTCTTCACATAATCCTTCAAAAATCATTTTAGTATGCTGATTTGGTGCTCAAAATAATTTCTTATTATTAAAAAGGTAAGAACAGTTGTGTTGCTGGTAACATTTAATTTTAAGGACCAGTTTTTACTAATAACTTGTTGCTTACATGTATATTAATAGTATAATGGCTGTTTATTAGTGCTTATAATTATAGAGCTCATATTTATGCCTTATTATGCATAATCATATTCTAGATCTCTTAATCTTACCCCATACCTAAACTAAGCAACTACCTTGTTAACTATTAATAAGCATCAGATTAGGAGTTTATTAAGGCAGAAGTCATAATTAATAATTAATAGTGAGAACTGTTCCCCAAATTACAGTGTGACTGTGTTGCTTAATGTTTTTATAGAAACTGTTACAGGATTAATAGAAAGCTCAAAAGAAAATATGTATATAAATATATTTTTTTGTAACATTATAAATTTTATAAATTATAAATTGATCCACTTTGGATCAATTTAATGCATCATTGCTGAATTAAAGTATTAATATAGTTTTTATAGAGCAATCTTTAAAGTTTGTTTTTCATTAAATGGTACATACTCTGTCATCAACCTGCAGCAGCCAAAGAACCATGCTAACCAGCCAAACCTTGACCCGCTGGTCTCAACAGTTGTAAGAGAATGTGTAGGAGTTGGACCACCTATCATTGTAGCTATAAAAGATGTATAAGAATGCAAGATCTTAGCGCTCATCTTGTCGGTTTGTATGTCCATGATCTGTCACCATCATCAGTAGCGTGTCATATGGGCTCCCAACACACTAGTGCAGGAGCAGTCGAGACACTGAACGGAGGACAGGAGAAAGAAATGGGATTCTTGGGCGAAGGACTAGAGGACGAGAGATTTCAGGAGTCTTTGATTAGTCCAGCAGTGTCAGGATAAACCCACAAGACACTAAAGGAGACAAGAGAAAGAAGGAAGACAGAGACAGTCGGTCAAAGTGGCAGGCAGACTTGGGAAAGAACAGCATGGGCACTTCATCTGCCACTGCTTATGGAGGAAGAGGAAGTCGAGGGAGAAAAAAGGCAAGAGGAACCACATTCAAATGCATATGCCCATTCTCCCCCTTTCTGGTTAGTCTCGGCAGCTTCTCGTCTGACTGGAGACTCCAGCAAATTACTTGATGGGTGCCAATCCACTGTCAACAGCCATATAGCTGTCCCACATCACTGCGCCAAAGCGAGCACGGATCACATTTGTTATACCCCAAAAAATGTTGCCTAATGACTCCTTCTCGCAGCCTGGGTCACACGCACTCTGTCCCACCACCGGAACATCCCTGGCGATGCGAGAAGAACATGTTTTAAACCCAAGCCTGATGAAGGCGGAAGGCCAGCAATATGTTTTTCATGATGCCTGTGAATAGGCAATGAGGAACGGGCGAGTTGAGCGGCGTGTCTCATGTGTGTGTGTGTGTGTGTGTGTGTGTGTGTGCACAACCTCGGACAGGCGAGAAGAGGAACGGGCCATCCTAGAGCTGCCGATTACCCGATCCATCGTGTTCCATTAAGTTTAAACAAGCGCTCACATGCAACTTCGGCACTGGGCTGAGCTGTCCGGGACGTCGTATCTGCACGAGGCTCAGATAATGGCATCTGTCGCTGTTCCTTTAGTCACAGTCGACCCAGCGCTGCCCATTAGCCGGCTGCTGGCTGACTGCCCCAGCTCGACACGCTCTGATGGCCCAACACAAAAAAATACAGGATCCGACCGGCGCTCCTGTCTCGCTCCTTACTTCCCCTTTTTTCCCTCCCCCCGTTCCTACTGTCATGACTAGAGGCTGTCTGGTGTTGGATTTTGTTGGCAAAGCAGCGCTCTAATAAAAGAGGGCCCTGACAGTGCTGAGGTATGACTACTGCTTCCCTCTGATCCATACCAGAGTAGGACAGGCCAGCGGATCAGGTCCCTAATTCACAATCAGAGCGCTGCTCCTGTAAGACAGATCTCTCCTCACAGGACATCTCGCTCAGATCGTGGAGCTGCCAGAAAGCGCTGTCTTGATGTAAAAAATAACCAGCACCTAGCGAAATGGCAACCGGAGCGGTTTCCTCAAATCACGACGCTTTGTTTTGCAAGAACCGAGCCTCGTTTCATCTGCTTCAGGCCTTCAGCATGCACACCTACAGTGACAAGAGATAAAAGTGAATGCGCAGCTGACAAATGTCTATCAGTCTGCACTCTAAACTTAGCATAACATCAGACCTAGCCATCAGAAAAGTTCCAGACACTTTGGTGTTAGGACTGTAGCACAATCACGTCAACGTTGCGGTTGGGAAGAGGCGTGGAGCGGTAAGCGTTCCAAATTATTAGCCGAGTTTGGTCATTAACGTAGAAGGGGGGGTGCGCGGCCGCGTCAGTTTTGATAAAGCAAAGCAATTTCAGCCGATGCTATTCAGCCAAATTACAGTTGTACATCATGCTGGTTTCTCCTTCATTGTACAAGTGCGTGATGTTAACATTTCATTAGCATGTTGGTCGCCACTGAAAGGGTGAGAGAGAGAGACAAGACAAACAATAACTAGGCAAAGAGAGAGAGAAAGTCAGTCATTCGGGTCTAATTCATAAACATTGGCGACATCTAGTGGACTGAAATCGGCATTACCAAGCAATGTGCTTCAAACACTTGTTTGTTAATCTAAATAGCCTACTTTTTAAGCAAACTATTATAGTGCCAAGTTTTATTGATAATATTTATTGCTTATTTATTTAACATTTCTCAACATTTCAAACATATAAACATATCTATTATGGGGGAAAAAAATGTAGGCCTATGCAACTGCATATACAAAAAATTTACAATGGTAGCTTAACTATAGTTTTCATTGCTGCAACAACTGTTAACTTGGTACAATACAACATTGGAATAAAAAATAATTTTAAAAAGAGATCTAATAAATTCTGAAAGCCTCTTATGTTTTATAACAACCCATATTAATGAACAACCCAAATTCCGGAAATGTTGGGATGTTTTTTAAATGTGAATAAAATGAAAACTAAAAGAATTTCAAATCACATGAGCCAATATTTTTTTCACTATAGAACATAGATAACATAAATATTGAAACTGAAAATTTTTACAATTTTATGCACAAAATGAGCTCATTTCAAATTTGATGCCTGCTACAGGTCTCAAAATAGTTGTCATGTTTACCATGGTGTAGCATCTCCGCTTTTCAAAACAGTTTGAAGACGTCTGGGCATCAAGGTTATGAGTTTCTGGAGTTTTGGTGTTGGAATTTGGTCCCATTCTTGCCTGATATAGGTTTCCAGCTGCTGAAGAGTTCTTGGTCGTCTGTAGATGATGAGATTTGCAATTTGACGTTGAGGAATGTTATTTTTAAAGTATTCCACAATCTTTTTACGCACTCTTTCACAGATTGGAGAGCCTCTTCCTCTCTAAGACATATTTTTATAGCTAATCATGTTACAGACCTGATGTCAATTAACTTAATTAGTTGCTAGATGTTCCCCCAGCTGAATCTTTTCAGAATTTCTTGCTTTTCAGCCCTTTGTTGCCCCTGCGCCAACTTTTTTGAGACCTGTAGCAGGCATCAAATTTGAAATGAGCTCATTTAGTGGATAAAAGTGTAAAATTTCTCAGTATAAACATTTATGTTCTATTTTGAATAATATATTGGCACATGTGATTTGAAAGTCTTTTAGTTTTTATTTTATTCTAATTAAAAATACGTCCCAGCCTTTCCGGAAGTCGGGTTGTATTATGGTATTACAGTACCCTATCAATAAAGGTTGTAGTAACTTCACACAACATCTGTATAAAGTTAATACATTATAATATAATTCAAAATTATTAGATATACAGAGAGACCAGTAACAATTTCTGACCTAATTAGCCAATCCAGATATTAAGATTAAAAGTAAATAACAAATTAAACATAATTATATAATACATAGGCCATTATGCTTATATGCAGTACTTCAGAACAATTGAAAGTGTGATATTGCTTTAATAAAACCATAAACGGTAAAGTGATTAGGCCTAATTGGCCTTTGGGGGAAATTGTGGTTACCCTTGTAAATGAACAAGTCATGCCTTACTCTTAATCCTTGCTGCCTATAAATAGTGGATAGTGGATAGTGGATTGTTTTTTTATTTATTTTTTTGGATGCACAAAAATTCCTTACACCTAAACTTGACTCTTAATTAACCAGAATTGTTTAATTATTTACTCACAAGTTGCATGACGAGTTTCTTGTTTTGATCAAAAAATTCTACAATGCACCAGGCCAGTAGCCATTTAAAGGATTAATGCTAAATTTTTACAAGAAATTAGAAGCTTAATGAAGTGGACAGAAATGCTGTCAGTGTTTTATTGCCAGTAAATTACGTAGATGTGGGGGTCTCGTAATGAGTCATGACAGTAGCTGCGAGGCGTATCTGCTTTTATTGGCTTCTTGTGATATTACTGCATTATTTAAGCTCGGATTTAACAAGACTACTTGAGTAATGGCGCCTTAGCCAATAGTGTTCGGCTTCTCATAAAGCTGAATTAAGCTTCAACATTCAAAAAAATAGAACGATCACCTAAATTATTATTAGACTGTTATTTACATTGTTGGACTATATTGTTTAAT
The DNA here is from genome assembly GCF_936440315.1 of Barbus barbus. Taxonomy (NCBI): domain Eukaryota; kingdom Metazoa; phylum Chordata; class Actinopteri; order Cypriniformes; family Cyprinidae; genus Barbus; species Barbus barbus. The sequence goes on along the minus strand of NC_136749.1, from coordinate 20,462,592 downwards.
TAGGCTTTTTAGTACTTTTTCATAAGGACCAAAAATGAAGGAAACTAAATTTAAAGGATGTTTAATTTGAGGTATAACTGATTCAAATGAATGGAAAGTACCTCAGCAGCAGCACAGCATAATAGCCCATTGCAATTTCTACCATATAAAGTTGTGGTCGTGGTATGGTAGTAGCCTGATATTTACAATTCAACCCATGTGTTTTTGGTGGAAAAATTTAATTGCAGTACTCTGGCGCCCCCAATTGTCAAAAAAGTGGGAATGTAAAAAAAAAAAAATTATTTAAAACGTGTTCTATAATAATTCACTTAAAACTAAATGATATAATATATATCATGAGTTAACAGTCTCTATAATTGATTGAGTGTTTAGTCAAGCGCATGGTACTAAAGGGATAGTTTAAAGGGGTCATATGATGCGATTTCAAGTTTTCCTTTCTCTTTGGAGTGTTACAAGCTGATTGTGCATAGATAAGATCCCTGAAGTTGCAAAGACTAAAGTCTCAAAACCAAAGAGATATTCTTTATCAAAGTTAAGATTCTGCCACGCCCCCCTAAAGCGGCTCATTCAAACACGCCCCCACATGTCTAAGTCACGGTGTGGCAATATTTGCATAATGCTGCCCAAATTTTCATGCAAAGAAAGAAGGCGTGGTTTCAGTAACTGCAGTAGTGTTGATGCAGTCTTGTAAGGGAGACGCTGTGTTTCTAAGTGAAAGCAAAAGCACTTTATTTGGCCTTCTGAAAGTAGATGCATTTAGGAATCATTAAGATTACTTACAACAGAACAACAAAGCATTTTATGGACGACCGTTTCATGAACCTAGGAGAGGAGGTAATTATGACTTTGCTTTGAGAATCTGGTGCTTCTGAATCAGCGACTGTATGTTTTGTTATTCGTTTAAGTATTTACTATTGACTGTTTAAATGCGGGATTTTGCGCGTTGTGTGTGTGTGTTGTGTGTGTGTGTGCGCGCGCGTGTGAGAGAGAGAGAAGGAGAAACGGTCACACAACCGCGGCTTGTGTGCAAACACATATGAGCTTCATCACTGTGTCTGTCACGCGACTCTGTTCCCCTCTCGGGCTTGAACTGTTGGTAAAACTAAGGACATTATTTACTGTCTTTCTTTACGATAATTTTGAAAGCTGAAGCTGACGATTATGGATAGGGGCGTTACATCTCCGACGCGGCTTGCGGTGTTCGGCCAATCACAATGCACTGTGCCTGTTGGCCAATCAGAGCAGACTGCACTTCTCGGAAGGAGGGACTTTGTAGAAATCGAAGCGTTTGAGAGAGGCGGGGCATAGAGGACCTACAATAATGTACAGTATTTGAAAAACGTGTTTTTTTGAACAATAAAACATGTCAACATATTCTGTTACACCAAATACACAAAATAATTATATTTAAAAAAGCATCATATGACCCCTTTAAGCAAAAATCTACAGTCATCATACTCACCCTCATGGTGCGCAATGCTCCAGACCTGACAGAATTGAAGTGTGCTATATTCTCAATTTCTATGACAACTTTGTGTGTCAAAACGTCAGATATTTCAGCTATTATTTATTATTAATCTTCCACACAACGGCTGTGACTGGACCATGAAGCAGTTGATTGAACTCTAGAACCGGATCATTCCGATTCGTGAAAGAATCATTCAGACCAAATGTGTGAACTAGAAAATATTTGGTGCAAAAGAAACGATTATGAATTTTATGATGCTTCTATAATGTTTTCCTCGTTATGGGGCTGGATAGCTCAATTCTTAACTTTTTTGAAGCAAGGGGAAACCTATTTTTCAATTTTAATTTTTGAACGAACTGTTCTTTTTGAAGATTTGTGTACACAATGTTTTTTTTTTCCTTTCAGCAAGTGTCCCAAATCTCTTAAATGACAGGTCCCAATATGTAAGTATTATTAGGTAGGGTTCTTCCACCTTGAATGTGGGACCAAATCAATGACAGCACATGAATACTCTTTCTGGTGTGTGTACATGTTTTATTTCTTGAAAATGATAACACCTTTGGCAAAACTCAAGACAAGCATAATGTGTGTCCTATATGTAGTCTGAGAAACAAGAATCACAAGCAAGCTTGAAGATCAGTTTGTTTGGGTTTTTCATATTTCACTTAGTTTCCATTAAATGAAATGAGAAAAGACTGAGCTAATTGCAAGACACTATGAAGCATCTCTTTAGACATGCTTGGAATGGATTTTAACTGATTCAAATGTCCTGTCACTTAAGTCATCCTTCATTTCTGTTTACAGTGGATTTTTTCCGAATCAAAAACAACATGCTGATTGGTGATTGGAAGAGTGAAAGCAAAGATTAGGGAGTTTTAAATCTGAGCAAAACTGCATTGGCACCTCAGAACCGGAATGTAAGTAAGTAAAGTTCATCCTACAGTGTCCTCAGATTGCATGAGCTACACGCCAAGGACGCCGTAATGTAACTGGAGGGTAACAGTACAGCATAGCAGTTTGAACTTTGTTAGTTAGGATCCCTGACATCCTCTGATGTAAGTGCAATCACAGTGTCCCAGAGGTCGATTGGAACGGTACAGCTCTTTCTCAGTCTTAGGAGTTGCAAACACTCCCCCATGTGTGATTTCACAACATCTCTGGGTCTTGAACCATGCATATGCAACACTCACTGACCCTCCCTCCCTCTCCACTGCTTGCATATATGTACACACACACACACACACAAGACAAATTCAAAATTACATTTCAATCCCTTTACTAACCTTTCATACACAATACATGGGCTGTTTAGGTGACCAAGTGTGCATGTGTGCACTAGGGACTTGCATCAGACAGGCCTCCTCTACATAAGGCTTCAGAAGTGCACACTCAAATTTTGTGCACCACAAATTTTCACAGAAGTCTGCCACATTCACGTGTTGAGGAGTAAACCGGGTATGCATTTAAACTTGGCTACTGTGTTAAGTGACCAGCAGCATATCATACAGCGTTCATCAAAGTTGTCAGGCGGTACGGCCTGACAAGGTGAGAGGTTTCTTGCTGTGCTTTTGTTTTTTTCCTAAATGATTTGCACTGTTACTTGTTTGCGGTCTTTTCTGTAGGAACAGTTTGTTAATGCCTTTTAGTCACAAAAAAAGTGTTCCACCTTCTTTTGTGCCTCTTCCCTTCCATCCATCTGTAGCTTTGTAAGCTTACCCTCGTTACATTTCTGCCCCGCCCACTGCAACAAGTTTATTTTAGTGACTTTCAAACTCTTTTGCTTATAAAGCATTTGGGAGCCATAATGATGGTCAGCATACTCAGAATGCGGCCCATCCTGTAGTCTCTCTCTCTCTCTCGTTACCTTTTCCATCATCTCCACACTTTTCATCATTGTCTTTATCGCTATCTTTCTACACAGTGCTCCTGGGGGTTCCGTTTAAGGCAACAGTCTTCATGAGAGGGGTACCAGCTGGCTGGTTGCTTGTCCTTGAAGTAGAAACGCCCACCTCGAACACCTCATGAATGGCTTTCCGGAAACAGTGGAAATTGTAGTCTATTAATCCTGTGGCACAAAAAGGAGAATTAAAAATAACTGAAAACCGCTAGTATGAAAGGCACCGATATAACTATTGCTGTGGTATACCTTTGCGCTCAAAGCTCTCTTCTCTAAGGATGCAGACCAGGGCGAGAAACCTGGTGACCTCTTTTAGGTAGAGCACTGTGGTGTTGTTGAGTTTGATTATGGCCATAGACTCCTTATCATATGCACTGCCACTGCCATCCTCCTTTAATCTGTGTGATCAAAACATACTTAGAAAGCAGAACTGACAAAAAGCATACTAAAAATAACGTTAGGAATACAGTCAAAAGTTTACATCCCCCTTTCAGAATCTGCAAAATGTTAATTATTTGACCAAAATAAGAGGGATCATACAAAATGCATGTCATTGTTTATTTAGTACTGACCTGAATAAGATATTTCACATAAGATGTTTACATATAGTCCACAAGAGAAAATAGTTTTATTTATAAAAATGACTCCGTTCAAAAGTTTACATCCACTTGATTCTTAATACCGTGTTGTTACCTGAATGATCCACAGCTGTTTTTTTTTTTGTTTAGTGATAGGCCTAGCGTTTCATGAGTCCCTTGTTTGTCCTGAACAGTTAAACTGCCTGCTGTTCTTCAGAAAAATCCTTCAGGTCCCACAATTTCTTTGGTTTTACAGCATTTCTGTGTATTTGAACCCTTTCCAAAAATTACTGTATGATTTTTATATCCATCTTTTCACACTGAGGACAACTGAGGGACTCATATGCAACTATTATAGAAGGTTCAAACACTCACTGATGCTCCAGAAGGAAAAACCATGCATTAAGAGCCAGGGGTGAAAACTTTTGAACAGAATGGAGAGGTGTACATTTTTCTTATTTTGGCTAAACATCATATTTTTTTTCATTTAGTACTGCCCTTCAGAGGCTACAGAAGATAGTTACATGTTTACATAAAACCTTTTTGCATTTGAAGATCAGCGTAAATTTAATTTATTTTGATTTCTAAGAAACATGCAACTAATCGCCCACTCCTATGTGCATTATTAAAATGGAATTTTAACGCCATTCAAGATCTAACTTTTGTCATATGCTGAAATTTAAAATCACTGAATGATCATTCAAAATGCTTTCGATCACTGTGACAGATAAAAATTATCTGGTGTATATATGGTGTCGTATTTCCTTAGTTTAAAAACATGTCCAAAAATAAAGGATATTAGCAGGTTTTACAAGTTAAGAGAATTTGGGGAATATAGGCCCGGTTTCACAGACAGTGCTTAGACTAAACCAGGATTAGGCCATAGTTCAATTAGGACATTTAAGTCATTTTTATGAATGTACTTCGAAAAAAAAAACATTGCTGGTGTGCATCTTGAAACAAAACAAAGGCACTGATATATTTTACGATCAGTTTGTCCAAGTTTCTTTCAGCTGAAAGAGCTCAGACTTACATTTTAGTCGAGGATTAGGCTTAAACCTGGTCTGTGAAACCGGAGGATAAAAAGTTTTTAAAAGTTTTAAAGCGCTCTCATGCAAAAGATGTGAGTGAAATTGGAGTCATTGGATAGATGGATATAGATAGATTGTGTTTGTATGTATTGTGCATGTACTCCAATATGCAAGTAGAAATAATATACAAGGCTCACCCGTAAATACAGGAGACGTCGATGACCACATCGATCATGTCGCAGCAAAGCTCATAGGACTGCATGTCCACCGGTGAACTGTCGGTGGCGATGTAAATCTTACTGACAACGTCAAACAGGAAGGCCTTCTCAATCCCTGAATTCTATTAGCAGAGAAACACACATACACGCACACGTTGCATAATGCCCTGCAGGGTCTGATATGGGATCTTACAGCATTGAGAGGATAATCAAACATGCATGAGCATGACTGCATTGGAGATGGAAAGTGAATAAGCCATTTCCACCACAGCAGCAGCAACAACAACACTATATATTCTTCATAATGACAATAATGGAGTGACCAAAGAGGGAATGGAACTTTATTAAGGTGCAACCATCATGAGCCATTTAGAAGCGTTATGAAGTCTTGAGGTAGAGACACATACCGATATAAAGATGTTGAGAAGGTTCTCCAGCGTTGGAAGCTGAGGGATGAGCTTCTGGACAACTTTACTGAAGGCCTCAAAGATGGAGTGATCATATATACTAGTCAAATAGAAACTGTAGAGGACAGAAAAAAGGCATTCGATTAGACACAATGTCATTCAAAATATCTAAGATATTTAATACAGCTCATACACCCAATTCTTATTTTACCAGTTATTAGCACGGTGGTCCAAACATCACATAATGCTTTTGTTTTGTTGCATAGTTTTGTTCCTTTGGTGTCATTATGGCCACATTTACACAGTGAATTAATTTTTTTTTTTCTCCATTATCTGACACAGATCAGACCTTGTTGCACGTGTTTACACAATTGCAGAGTAGCTAAAGAAACATTTCTCAGGACTGAACATTCACTTCTGACAACTGCAATATCACATGGACATGTGCGAGTGGCAAGCGGTTAAATGCACTTCTTGGGCAAAATGCTCATCTTAGTAGGGCATTCGTGAGAAAATGGCGTTATTTGGGAGACAAACATTGCAGTGAAAACAGATCTGTTGCAAAATGAACAGAAATGTTACCAAAAAGGACACCAGAATCTGGCAGAAAAGAAGTGGCATAGAGGCTCTGCAGTGTTGGACAACAACCTTTAAAATAATAAAATATCCTCTAAAATTACAGTGGTCTGACGTGCAAATTTAATAAGCAACTTGTAAGAAATGACAGGAGGTGCCAATTATGAAAGGTGACAAAACTGAGAAACTGCAGTGTGAGTAATTCTAATATTCACATTCATTTGAGGATTATAATATTAAGGTTAAATGAGGCAGCAGCATGTTTTAGTCTGTCCTACTTAAAAAAAAAACAATTCATATTACCAGGGTTGTGTTAGCTATTAAGACCACAAAGAAATCTGACAATTGATCATAGAATCCAGAACATGCTAAGTATTCTTGAAATTCACCCTTGTCTGTTCACGAGGCACTGACCACTCAAGCCTCCTTGAACTGTACACTCATATTGCTGAACTGAACAGAGCTGAAGGAAAACAACCTTCTAAAAACTATATTAAACCGCAAACAAAAATATGCTTTTTAACTGAGGTGATTGAAAATGTCATATTTGGATTGATATAGACAAATAATCCTAATGTAAATGCAAATATTTTCAGATAATGCACCATTAAGCAGACACTCGTAAGTAGATCAGAGAGTTGAGAGATGCATATTCATCTTCACATTCGGTAAAAAGTACGAGGAGATTCTAAAGCATTAGTGAAGACAACAGAAAAAACATGTAATCGGATTCAGCCATAAGTGGCACTCTATTTAAAATCTCATAACCAAATTAATTTTGTAACTGCTAATAATCGCTGAGATTTAACACAGAGCTCATGAAAAAAAAAGACTAACATCATTTCCTTAGAGAACTGCTTTTCGACATCAATCCATTACATCCATTATTATGTCAACACCAGAGCTCTGACTTAACACAGTTTCTCCGTGTTTAGTGACGTAAAATAGACAAAATAAAACTGCAAATGTTTACCTGAGATGTAGTTTCTCTAAACTGGCATCTGCCAGGTCATCGTTTGCCCTCTGGTGTATATCCCGCTGGGTCTCAATCTTATGGTCATCAGACAGGCCATCTACTTTATGGATAAACACCTCAAAGTTGATCTCTGGGTTGACCCTGTAGGCACGTGATACTGTTAGGTGGAGTCGACCAAGGGCCTCCACATAGTCATCCTGTGATACAGAGGAAGAATGCAAGATGGTATGAGTCGGCAATGTACATTGCAGAGGATGGCCAGGTTTAGAGAAAATGCCATACTGTAGGTTACCAAACAAATTGCATTTTACATATTTACAAAAAAAGAGAACCATATAGATGCAGAACTACAAAAATTATGTAAGAATGTTTCTTCAAATAGCAGGAGAACTTTAACAGCTCTACTTGATAAAATAACACATCTTGATATGTGCGTGATATCACACACTGCTGTAGTTGAGACTTCCACTAGTAAAGGGTTTGCAAATCAGCGATCTAATCGACCATATCCTTTAAAATAACTTTCAGCTAGAAGCAAGACTGAAGCGCTGAGAGAAAACAGCACGGACTTCCCTATATCAGCAGAAACACAAAGTCAATCTTGTACCTATTTTTACCTTAAGCCAGTGTGATCCAATGATCTAACCCTCAATGACAAACATTCAATTAAATGAAACCAGAATGTCTGGACTCAATACCAAGATTTAAATAAGCCAACTATTTAGAACCATTAAAGGTACAGTTCACCAAAAATAGGAGAAGGTAAACAGTTTCTCATGCCCATTGTGTTCCCAGGTGTATTTTCCATACTATGGAAGTAAAAAAAACCTTCCTTTTGCATTGACAACTTTATTGATTGATTAATACAGTTACTTTCTTTTTGAAATATCACATAAGCAAACATAAATACTGAGAAACCCAGATTTATCTGCTTAAAACTTTACATATTCCACCAATAAATAAAACACAGCCAGCCATGATTTGTAATTATAACATTTCACAAAAGAATCCAGCCATCTCGAATTACTGACAGAACTACATCACCATGTCGTTTGGGTGTGCACAGTAATTAGGGTCAAGGCTTTGAATTTCTTGTCTCACCTGTGCATCGATGACAAATATCAAGGCCCCAGTTCCTCTGAAAATCATCTCGTAGTCAAAGGTTGGATCAAAAAAGTCCACTTGTCCAGGGAAGTCCCAGATCTGGAAGTTGACAAAGGAGCTGCTGGAGATGTCATCTTTATAGATCTTGTTGGTGCTCTCGAGAAACAGGGTCTCGTTGGGGGACATCTTATGAAACACCACCTAACAAGTCAAAAACATTTTGTACATTAAAGCATTCTTCCAATGGGAGAGTAATAAAGTCAGACAGTTGTGAAATCAAACTAAAAGCCCCGTTCACATGCTTCATGGACTTTGAGGAGCTTACTGGTGGCAAGACTTAATTCTCATTAACATTCTTAAATCATACAGTCATGGTAATCACAGGCATTTTAAACTTGCACTCAGTAAGTAACCACAACAACAACACGTTGCTTACAGTTGCTCAAGTGGTACATGAATTAATTTTTTATTACGGTCCCCATGCATGCTTATGAGTTCTCTCCTTGCGGCATTTGTGTGTTTCACAGTAAGGCAGTTATGACTGTCATGTGTTCAGGTCCAGTGCTTGATGATGCAGCATTTATCAACTGGTGGCGTGGAAACTGTGGGGGGTCGTGACTACTGAAACCGACAGGAACAGCGTGTTTGTTGTTACACTGTTTAGTACTTTCATATACATGTTTTTATTAAAACACTGAATAAGACAAACTTAATATTGCTATTGTAATTATCAGTAGTAGTATCTCAATCAGTAGGTCATGTGACATCACCATGGCAGCGCCCAAGAAAGGGCGACCCGCTCCATGTACAATAAAACAGCTTTTTCTAGTAGACTGTAGGGTTTTATGTTCAGGATTTCTATACATGTCAAAAGCGCTGTTCACGACTTTGTGTGCGTTTTTAAATTATCAAAAATGACCGAGTGCATCTATAATGGCTTTATTTCCTAAACCAACACGAGCAATACCCTACATGAGAGGTGCACTTAAATGTCTTACACAATTTATACGAAACTACCCTTTGTTTATAAGATGCACAAAGACAGTAGATGGTCCTCAAGAATGAACTACTCTAAGAGTCAGAAAAGTGTCTTCTAGTCAATCTACATAATCTGTGTTGAGAGGTTGTGGTGAAGGATGAATAAGAAATCACGTGCCGGGTGAGTTATCACAACATTAAAATGGCACGCATATGCTACATATATCCTTCTTAGCAAACTGAATGAGTGTGATGCATTTAGGCCTGTATGTATCCAACTCCACAAATCCACCTCTGCTTAAGAAATATGTTGGCTGTAACGGCTCTGAGTGGTGATCTTGCCGGTGCCCGGTGACAGATAGGCAGCCCAGAGCGGCTCTGACCCGGTTCTAACTCGCTGGGCTAAAAAGAAGTCAGCAGGGGAGGAGAACCTAGACGGTCTAAATATCATCTCTTCCTCCTACCTTCTGGATCGAGGACTTTCCGCTCCTCCTCAATCCCATCAGCAAGATTCTCGGTTTGCTGTCGGAGGGAGAAGGACTGTCCTCAATGTCTCCTTCTTCTTCTCCATATCCGAAGTCTTTGGGAAACGAGTCCGCCACCCCGTAGCTGTCCGCCAGCGGTGCCTCGTACTGGATAGACATGTTAACCCCCTCCCCAACCCCTTTAAAATATAACCCGGCCAGTTATTAGTAATCCAACCAGCACGAAATTAATGCTCAGTGAACAAACATAAAACCTTCTAACCGTATAAATAGATGAGCAAACTTATTATGGATTCTCCTTTAAATCTTCAGTCTCTTGTGTTTCCCTTCTCGATGAAACGCCCACTTAAGAACGACACTCAAGTGTAATTGGATGGCCGCCTGGTAACTCGTAAACTGATTGGATAAATAAAGTGTCACTCTACTGAGGTATTGAAATGCGGGTGGATCGTTCCAAGTCATGTGCCTGATGGTCACCTGACAAACGGATTTGTGTATGAATGGGTGGTTTTTTCCGACCTTTCACCTGAAACGGTATTTCTTACCTTGAAATGCTGATAAAGATTTGTTGGTAAATGTTAAATGTTGTTTATGAATGTACGTTTAATCCACTGATCTATAATAAGAGAGATGTCATTTATTTAGATAAATGCCATTTTCCAAGCTAAGTGGGCACATACATTTTGTTTTTGGATATGAAACAAACTGTATGCCCTTTCTTTAAGAAAAAAAGAAAGAAAACACAGATGAACAAATAAGTAAATAAGTTAAAGTAACTAGTGGGAAAACTGCAATGTTAAAATTGTTAATATCAAATACCAAATAGAACATTGCAAACAATAACATTGATTGATTGAATTATATTTATATTTAATACATTGGTTAATATACCATTTTAACATTATGGATGCCAAACTGTACATGTAGCCTGTTATGATATATTTTATGACATAAGACTTTATGGCATAATCTTTCAGGTAAGTAAACATCTCTGGTCATTTGTTTGCTCTGGTTATATCTATTTACAGTGGGGGGGGGGATTATTTGATCCCTTGCTGATTTTGTACGTTTGCCCACTGACAAAGACATGATCCGTCTATTATTTTAATGGTAGGTTTATTTTAACAGTGAGAGACAGAATAACAACAAAAAAATCCAGAAAAACGCATTTCAAAAAAGTTATAAATTGATTTGTATTTTAATGAGTGAAATAAGTATTTGATCCCCCATCAATCAGCAAGATTTCTGGCTCCCAGGTGTCTTTTATACAGGTAAAGAGTTGAGATTAGGAGCACTCTCTTAAACCTGAGACTGCACGATTTTCAGCTGTCCCAGATGAAAGACTGGCATTGTGAAACAATCGTGGTGTGAAACAATTTCTGATTCGCCACGATTGTTTCACGATGCCAATCTTTCGTCTGAGACAACCGAAAATAGTGCAGTGTGTCTCTGGGTTTAAAGGGAGTGCTCCTAATCTCAGTTTGTTACCTGTAGAAATGACACCTGTCCACAAGCAATCAATCAATCAGATTCCAAACTCTCCACCATGGCCAAGACCAAAGAGCTGTCCAAGGATGTCAGGGACAAGATTATAGACCTACACAAGGCTGGAATGGGCTACAAGACCATCGCCAAGTATCTTGTTGAGAAGGTGACAACAGTTAGTGGGATTATTCACAAATGGAAGAAACACAAAATAACTGTCAATCTCCCTCGGTCTGGGGCTCCATACAAGATCTCACCTTGTAGAGTTTCAATGATCATGAGAACGGTGAGGAATCGGCCCAGAAATACATGGGAGGATCACAAGGCAGCTGGGACCATAGTCACCAAGAAAACAATTGGTAACACACTACGCCGTGAAGGACTGAAATCCTGCAGCGCCCCCAAGGTCCCCCTGCTCAAGAAAGCACATGTACAGGCCTGTCTGAAGTTTGCCAATGAACACCTGAATGATTCAGAGGAGAACTGGGTGAAAGTGTTGATACAGATGATACGAAGTGTTGATACAGATGATATCTGGTATCAGATGAGACCAAAATCGAGCTCTTAGTCATCAACTCAACTCGCTGTGTTTGGGGGAGGAGGAATGCTGCCTATGACTCCAACAACACCATCCCCAAACATTATGCTTTGGGGGTGTTTTTCTGCTAAGGGGACAGGACAACTGCACCGCATTGAAAATGGGTCGTGATGGGTATTCCAGCATGACAATGACCCAAAATACATGGCCTAGGCAACAAAGGAGTGTCTCAAGAAGAAGCACATTAAGGTCTTGGAGTGGCCTAGCCAGTCTCCAGACCTTAATCCCATAGAAAATCTGTGAAGGGAGCTGAAGGTTCCAGTTGCCAAACATCAGCCTCGAAACTTTAATGACTTGAAGAGGATCTGCGAAGAGGAGTGGGACAAAATCCCTCCTGAGATGTGTGCAAACCTGGTGGCCAACTACAAGAAACGTCTGACCTCTGTGATTGCCACCAAGGGGTTTGCCTGTGTAACCGGTGTAATCTGCGTTGTGTTTTTGTTTTGGATGGAATGACCACACGGACATCAGCTGACGGTTCGACTCTTCTTTTAATCTGATAAGACATAAAATTATGTATACGGTGTGAATTCGCCCTTTTCCCCTTTCTCTCCCATGCAGAGACAATGCAGAAAGGGCAGAGGAAGAGACATTCAGACAATGGAATTATTTTAACAACATTAGTAACAAAACAGCATACCTGATAAGACATAAAATTATGTATACGGTGTGAATTCGCCCTTTTCCCCTTTCTGTAACATGAATGTAAATGGCAGTGTAATCAGCACGTGCTTCAAGTTCACATTGGACAGAAAACTGATCAAACTTGATGGAAATATGAAAATAATCAAATATACAGGTAAAATAATGTCACAGATATGATCTAAATGACAAATTTAAGTACAAAAGTAATTCAAAAGAAAAAGATGTAATTAGATTGATCAGAGCTCATTAGGAACCCACCTCTCCCATGCAGAGACAATGCAGAAAGGGAAGAGGAGGTGCAAAGACAGGAAATTATGTATACGGTGTGAATTCGCCCTTTTCCCCTTTCTGCATTGTCTCTGCATGGGAGAGAAAGGGGAAAAGGGCGAATTCACACCGTATACATAATTTTATGTTTTATCAGATTAAAAGAAGAGTCGAACCGTCAGCTGATGTCCGCGTGGTCATTCCATCCAAAACAAAAACACAACGCAGATTACACCGGTTACACCTGTGCCACCAAGCACTAAGTCATATTTTGCGAAGGGGTCAAACACATATTTCACTCATTAAAATGCAAATCAATTTATAACTTTTTTTGAAATGTGATTTTCTTTATTTCTTTATTTTTTTTTTGTTATACTGTCCCTCACTGTTCAAATAAACCTACCATTAAAATTATAGACTTATATAATTTCTTTGACAGTGGGCAAACATACAAAATCAGCAGGGGATCAAATATTTTTTTTCCCAACTGTGCCATGTAGATATGTTCATATAGGACATCAAGACAGTAATTTAATTTGGACTATTTTTAGAATTAACATTTTTTTAAATAGTCTGTTGTTTGAAAATTATTCCATACATAACTCATATGTGTACCAGTTGAACAACAGGCTGATTAAAGTTTAGGCCTCCAGACAATAACAACATTGACTGCCCAATGTGTCACATGGCAGAATAAATGTTATTGTTCAGTTTTACTACAGTATATGCACAGCTGTACTGAATAATCAGATTACAAAACTGTTGCACTTTAGCTTTTAGTAGCACAGGTCAATTAAATTGAAAAAAATATACATTTAAAAGATACCTTTAATTATGTTGGGAAGACAATATTTTTGTGGTTAGGACACCACCAAAGAAAGTATAAAGGATTAGATCTGAATTCAGATTTCTTGAAATGATAATAATAAAAGCTTTCCATTCAAAAGCTGAATAGGAATGTACAACTTCTTACAAAACAGGTTTATCTGAACAACTGCTTTGTAGTTTGGATGACACATGGATTGTGTTTTGATTGTTTTGTTTTTCATTCATGCTTTCCTTTTTTAAAACAGCCAGGAAGAATAACCAATCCAGTTGGTTATTCTTAAAACTCAAATTAGAGCAGCATTTAATTACTTATAATTCAAGTCAGAATATAAAGTATTTTGTGTGAGAATTCAAAAGATATATCTTTATGCTTCAGTCCAGTAGATGGTGCTGTGAGCACTTAAAATATTCTGTATTATTAATACACTGGACTGTGTTGTTAAAATAATAAGAACAATTTTCAAATGGTTCTGTCTGTCCTCTTTTAATGTGAGGTAACAGCTTCCTTCTTCTATGTGATTCTTCTCTTTACAATCAAGTGTAAGACCAGAGCAAGAATAGTTTCCCAAAGATACTTTCTTTAGTGTCATATGATATGAAGCGATACCAATAACGTGTGTAAGTTGACAATAACAGCAACAGACAATATACAAAAAAAGTACAAAGCCATAATAATACAAATAGTAATAACCTTTGAATTTTGTGGTGTAATAAGGTCATTTTAAGCCTGTGGGAAGAAACTGTTGCATATTTTGGTACTTACAACTTCATTTTGCTGATCAAAGTATATCTAAATTCTTATCATTATACTAATACGAGTCAGCTAGAAAAATGTATTTTTTTGACTTGCTTAATCTTTCTTAGATTCCTAATTTAGAAATGTTGGTTGTCCATATGTTTAAAAAAGACAGATTTAAATAAAGATTCGATATCTGGTTTAATCGCATTGTAAATCAGACCAGTTTATTATCTGTTAATATGACATATGCACATAAAACATTTTTTCCACAGCATATTTTTGAATATTTTTACAGCTGCTCTATTACAGCACAATGTGAAATTATTTTTTAACATTACATCAATTTGACTTCTGATGCAGGAAGCACTAAAAAAGAGAAATGTCCAGGTGAGAACAAGGCATACATAATCAAACATACAATCTCTCTAGTATATTCATACTACTTTTGTAAATGAAATATACTGTCAGTTTGTATCGCTAAATTGATATGTATGTAAAAAGACAGCTTAAACCATCCATTAAGGAGTACCACAACTTTATAGATTTGAATGTAAAACTTTAGTCTGAGATTGCTGTAGATGTTCATTTTACTGTCATTTTCCATCAATATACTGTAACTGTAAAAATGACATGGCTACCATAAATAGTGAATGCCTATATCGAGTTTTTCTCATATCTGTAGGTCTGTAGGAGCTGCTCGTCTGCTACTGGAACTGCTGGCCGATGAGGCGCGATGGCTCGGTGATGCTTGTGGACTATGCCGTGACTCAGAGCTGGATTCTTCTATTGAATCAGGAGAGGTGGGCCTGCTCATTTTGGAGTCAGACCTGGATGAAGTACGAGCACGCACAGCGGCGTAGGGACAGCGGGCCTTAGCGCCTTCCAGGGAATCCGTGTCTGAGCCATTACCTTCTACAACTGTTGAGCAGTTCCAGGGTGCACTGACCTTCCATGGCTTCTTTCCCACACCGGATGATGTGTGAGAAGATTCCCTGGGGTGGCTCGATGAGTCTGAAGTCTTAGACTCCTGGCCTTTCTTGAACAGAGGTGGATGGTGGATAGAATCTTCCCCTTCATCTTGCTTTGGCGGTGTGACAGAGTTGCAAGGTGGTGAACGTGTGTCACTGCTGGTGTTGTTGGAATTGCTGTTGTGCTCTGTGGGACTGTTCTGTGAGTATTTTGGTGCATCAGGACCTTCTTTGCTTTGCATATCACTCTGAACGGGCAAGAAAGCAGAGGATGGGTTGATCAAAGGAGGGTAGGCGGTTCCATCAGGTGGTCTCTCGAGAAGAAGGTTGTATCCACTGGGTGCTGAAGCAATGGTAGCCTTGCGGGCAGTGGAGTTGCCAATGCATGTCTGATGCACCACAGAATCTTTCTTCAGCTTGTTTGGATAGTAGCTGTCATCGAGATCGTCCCTCAGCTGTGGGTAGTAGTTCAAGATAACCTTTTTAAGCTTCTTGTAGCCCAGGTGCATGATCTCCAGGATGTTGAGAAACAATGAGATGGCAGCTATGCATTGCATGAACACCATGAAGACGCTTTTCTCAGTGGGTCGAGATACAAAACAATCCACCGCGTTCGGACAGGGCTCCCGCTCACATTTGTAGAGCGGATTTAGTTGAAACCCATACAGAATATATTGTCCGGTCATGAAACCAACCTCTACGGCCGAGCGGGTGACTATGTGAGCCACGTAGGTGCGTAGAAGAGACCCCCTCAAGGGAGCTTTGTTTAACTTCCCCTGGTCGATCTGCCGAAGCTCACGTTCTATTTTGCGTCGCACTTCTGCCATCTCTACGTCCACGGCCTCAAGTTCACGTCTCACTGCCAATTTTTTGCGCTGCCGTTCTTTTTCGAGGGCTCGGAGGTGGTACAGAGCATGGCCCATGTACACCAGTGAGGGTGAAGAAACAAAAATGACCTGCAGCACCCAGTAACGGATGAGGGAAATGGGGAAGGCTTTGTCATAGCACACATTGCGGCAACCAGGCTGCTCGGTGTTGCAGATGAAGTCAGCCTGTTCGTCATTCCACACATCCTCCGCCGCAACCCCAAGCACCAGCATGCGGAAGATGAAGAGGATGGTCAGCCAGATCTTCCCCACCATGGTGGAGTGGATATGCACCTCCTCTAAAATCCCACCGAGAAAGTTCCAGTCTCCCATCTTTACTCTGGCATTTTTGTGTCTGTAAAGATAGGAAACAGGGAGCAAGAATCATGAAAATGCACTGTGGGGCTCAGTCAGCATGATCACTTTTGAGTAGGCTCTCAGGGATCCTTGGCCTGGACATCCCAGTGTGTCCTAAACGTACCGTTACTTAGAGACTTGACTACACTTGCTATATCCAAACAGCAAGAAATATTCTTACTCATTGCACTGTCTAAAACAAAATAGAATAATTTTACTCAACTAGAAAGACAAATCAAAGCTTTCAATAAACCTAATCTGCTAATAACACACTGCAATATGCAAAAATAGAATCTGTAAGATCCAAAACTGAAACCTTCAACCAAATTTTGGTCCCCATTCTTATTATACTTAAAGACCTGATTCCTCATCGCACTGCTACATATTATATTAAACCTTGAAATAGAAATATGTTTGTATTTCATAATATCAGTTGATAATATTGTGTCACCATAAGCAATCTAATTGAATGTTCCTTTCAGATGTTTTTGCCTGATATTTCTTTGTTTGCCCCTGTTACTTCTTCTCAATTTAGTATTTGTCTTTCATTTATATCTAAAAAGAATACAACTGTTTGAATGACCTCCAAAAAGAATGTCAAAAGAATAAAATGGACTAGTGGTTGCATTTGAATATTAAAATGCATTAAAATAACATTTACGCATACAATCATGTGATTAATCACGATTTATCGCATACAAAATAAACGTTTCTGTTTGCATAATATATGTGTGTGTTCTGTGTATATTTATTTATATATATATATATATACACACACACACACACATACAGTATGTATTTTGAAAATATTTACATCTATATTCTTATCATTTATATTATAAATAAATATATTTAAAATATAAACAACTTTTTCTGAGAGTCAGGTATATGGTAAAATTCAGTCATAAACACTAAATCATTCCAACAAAATTCAGAATAATGGTAGATTAATATGGGTTTTTGAATGTTTTTCTTTCTTTTTTTTTATTTCACAATTAATCCCAAATGTATGGTATAGCCAATTCAGAAAAAAATTAATTAAAAAAAATGTTGAAATATTTAAATTTTTTAAAATATTGTAAACAAAACAAAAGTTGATCCAGGACAAAATATATATCAGGTAAAATCAGGTATAAATAAAGCAGGCTTAACTGTCATCCCTAAAAACTTATTAAATAATTTACAAAACATGCAGTGCTACAAAATGTGTGATGCTGTCAATAAACATAGATAAATAAACTGTAAAACACCAACATACCTTAAACAAATAAGGAGAAAATGAAGTAAATCTTCATGGTAACTCAAAACCTACTCCAGCGCCTACACATTGTTAAGTACAATAAGACTCATGCCATCCTGATCATCATTAAAGGTCTCGACTAAACACAAAACAAGCAGGTCTTCTTGCTGCCAACTTATAGTCATGCAGGAGAAATCAATGTACTAGCCGATGCCATTTACCTTACAGCAGTATGGACAGACTGCCGGTGCTTTAGATCCCCGCGGGTCATACAAGCGCGACGATGCCGCCAAAATATCAAAAAATCGTTGGTGACCTGCACATCTGACGCAGAACATCACCTGAACTTTTGTGACCCCTTCTTTTCTCTCTGTTGGCACCAAAAGAGGGTTTCAGAATACGCAGGGGTCTGTTGGCAAGCACACTGCTTCTGTATGTTAGTGTGTCAATAACCAGTACTCCACTATAAATATGATGAAGGGAAAACTGAATTGATTCAGCTTGCCAGCTCGCCATGCATAAATAAAACATTGTGGAATTATAAAGCCCGCTTCTGTGTGAATTTAAGGCATGGTTACACTTGGTGGCCACTTCATGCTCTTATGCGCCCCCTCTTAGGTCCTGCATGTTTGATTGCTAATTAACACCCGTTATGGAAAGATTATTCTGCTGAACTGCAAAAAATAGCCCAAGTGTGAGAGTGCATGTTTTGTACATAGAATTGAAGGCCTGTTGGTTCTTTCAAGCACATATAACCAAAACAATGACTTGTTTTATTCGTGTAATATGTAAATATGTAAAACAGCGAAAGGCCGAAAGTGATTGTTTATTGTTTTCCATGAAAGTGTTCACAGCTAAGCGCAATGCTTTCTAATGGCATTTGGCCACATGTTAGCACTACTTTCAGTAGTCAATACTTTGGGAAGCAATCAATCGGTCATGTCCGATTTCATACTCTGCTGGGTCCAGCCCAATATAATTAAGTTGTCTCTGCTAGTTGTGATATTTTATTCCATTTAACAGAAATCAATGGTGCGACCCCATTAAGCTCACTAACTATGCTGTTGGTTGGTTTCATCCGAGGCCTGCAACATCTATTTAGGGGCATATCAGGCAAGCCCTAATTAATTTAGTGAGTGAGCCTCTTCATTACACAACATGGTTCAGACTAGACATTACTTTAATGAGTAACTAAATTAAACCTTTGGTATTTTTTTTAAAAAGAGAAAAGAAGAAGCATATTTCAGGTTGGCTTGAATGCATTTTATGCTCCCTGATTAGCTCCCTGATGAGAATTTAACTATTCCATGGAAATATTAATAATAAAAAAGAATATTTTATATATTTAAACACCATTCTAATCTGCTCCTCAACCTAAACTAAGATTTTTTTTTGGAAGTTAATTTTGTTTTGAGCAGTTTTTCTAAAAACCTAAATCTGAGCTTAATTCAATATTTACAAGTGCATCTCAAAAAATTATATCGTGAAAAAGTTTTTTTTAACTTATTTCAAAACGTTTTTTGTTTTAATTTTGATGATTAGAGCTTACAGCTCATGAAAGTCAAAAAGCCAGTATCTCAAAATATTAGAATATTTACATTTGAGTTTCATTAAATGACCATCCCTACAGTATAAATTCCGGGTATCACTTGTTCTTTGAAATCACAATAATGGGGAAGACTGCTGACTTGGCAATGGTCCAGAAGACAATCATTGACACCCTCCACAAAGAGGGTAAGTCACAGAGGGTCATTACTGAAAGGGGTGGCTGTTCAAGGAGTGCTGTATCAAAGCATATGAAATGCAAATTTGACTGGAAGGAAAAAATTGGGTAGGAAAAGTTGCACAAGCAACAGGGATGACCGCAAGCTTGAGAATACTGTCAAACAAAGCCGATTCAAACACTTGAGAGAGCTTCACAAGGAGTGGACTGAAGCTGGAGTCAGTGCATCAAGAGTCACCGCACACAGACGACTTCAGGAAAAGGAATACCAAGCCACTTCTGAAACAGAAACAACGTCAAAAGCATCTTAAAAAGCTGGGCTAAGTAGAAAAAGAACTGTACTGTTGCTCAGTGCTCCAAAGTCCTCTTTTCAGATAAAAGTAAATTTTGCATTTCATTTGGAAATCAAGGTCTGGAGGAAGACTGGAGAGGCACAGAATCCAAGCTGCTTGAAGTCCAATGTGAAGTTTCCAAAGTCAGTGATGATTTGGGCTGCCATGACGTCTGTTGGTCCATTGTGCTTTATAAAGTCCAAAGTCAATGCAGCCATCTACCAGGAGATTTTGGAGCATTTTATGCTTACATCTGCTGACAAGCTTTATGGAGATGCTGATTTCCTTTTCCAGCAGGACTTTAGCACCTGCCCACACTGCCAAAACTACTTCCTAGTGGTTTGCTGACCATGATATTACTGTGCTTGATTGGTCAGCCAACATGCCTGACCTGAAGCCCATATGGAATCTATGGGATATTTTCAAGAGAAAGATGAGAAACAGTCGATGATCCAGATGAGCTGAAGGCTCAATAGTGCCTCAGCAGTGCCGCAGGCTGATCGCTTCCATGTCACACCTCACTGATGCTGGAATTTGTGCTAAAGAAGCCCTGACCAAGTACTGAGTGCATAAATGAACGTACTTTAAAGAAATTGAACTTTTACGTTTTGCAGATCCTTTTTTTGTTGTTGTTGTTTTGATTGATCTTAGGAAATAGTCTATTTTGAGATACTGGATTTTTGACTGACTCATCAAAATTAACAGAAAAAAAACTAATGTTTTACTTTACATGTAATTAATCTAGAATATATGAAAGTTTCGCTTTTTGAAATATGTTACAAAAAATGAACTTTTTCACAATATTCAAATTTTTTTAGATGCACCTGTATATACATATAACATTTTTATATCATTATGTCAGCACGTCCATTGTAGATGGGGTCAGGGAGAACAAATGGATAATTTTGCACAAAAGCTAAATATACAATACCTTTCAAAGGTTTGAGGTTTGTAAGATTTTTTTTCAGGATTTTATTAAGGCCCGGTTTCACAGAGAGGGCTTAGGTTAAGGCAGGATTTGGCCATAGTTCAATTAGGACAGTTAAGTAGCTTTTGTAAACATGCCTTAGATAAAAACATTACTGGTGTCCATCTTGTGGCAAAACAATGAATCTGACATATTTTAAGATCACTCAGTGCAAGTTTCTTTCAGCTGAAATAGCCCAGACATGCATTTTAGTATGGGGCTATGCTTAAGCCTTATCTATGAAACCAGGGGTAAAAGTCTTTACTGTCGCTTTTGATTAACTGAATGCATCCTTTCTAATGTAGTATGTTATGTATGTTTAGATTATGTGTGTTTTTCTGCATCTAACAATAGATTGGAACGGAGTATCTGGTTGTGGGAGGCACGGGCAGCAGGGGAATGTGGTGATGGTGGCGACTGATCACATTTCTGTTTCTCAGGGTCAAAGAACTGAACTTTTGATGAACATTTAGTTGAAAACACAGCCCCAGACATAGTCAATTAAGCTCTAAAAATAGCCCAGAATTAGATTAATACATATTATTCCAGGGGTGGGAGCCTCACACATTGATTTGATTCACAGCCCAAATTCTGGTTTGTACTGGAAAGTTCAAATGTGCCTGATGTTATTGGTCAGTAAAGTGGAAAATCAGCCTCATAGCAAAAGCCCCTCTTCTCATCCTTAAATGCCCTTTGAGGACTTCCAGGTCACAGCAGGCGGAAGCTTAATATCACACAGATATTTAGTTTATTTTGCAGCAAGGGTCAGGACTAGCATTCGTATAATAAGATGACTTTATGATATCATGCTTGAACGATCAGTGAACTATTTTGTGCCATGTGGCTGGAGTTTGTTTCTTAAATGAAGAAGAACTAAATAGGGGTTTGTAGGCAAGGCAAGGCAAGGCAAGTTTATTTATATAGCACATTTCATACACAGTGGTAATTCAAAGTGCTTTACATAAAAGGAAGTTAAATAGTCATAAAAAATAATAATAATCACAGCAATAAAAAAGTAATTTTATTTTCATTTTTTTGTAAGTCATTTTAACAAGCTTTCCCTGCAGCAGACGCACTGTATAATTACGAAGGACCTCAGTTAACACTGAAGTGCCATAAATATCACAGTAGCTCACATATTTGTAATAAAAACAGTTCAAATTGATTTTTCGTGAACTGAAAATACCTGGAATGTACAAGAACACTGTATCCATATTGGCCAGCAATCAATGATCTGTTTTGGAGAACTACCATCAGCTAATTAGAACAGAGGGACACAGGACAGCATTTGTTGTGGAATGCTTTCCAGTGTGAACTCACTTCAACTTTGTTTATCATAGCACAGCATTTACTTCACACCCAAATTTATTAACAAGTTCATATATCTTCATAACTACTTGTAAAACACATAAATACTACTGATAAATGAAATAGACCCATATGGACACGTTGGTTTTGAATGACACGATTCTCCAAGTTGCCACCACATTTCCAACCTAAAACATTTCTGAATCTTAATGAATTGATAATCCAGAAAAAATATCCAAGGTAACTGCAGATGCATATCATTTGTGTTGATTTGACAACTTTCTATTGATTACTGATCTATAACTTATGCAATACTACACCTCAGGTTGAGGTCTGACTACATGCTGATCAGTGTTGTCCTCTACTGGTATTATTGTGACATGAAGTCTAAAAAAAATAGAAATACACTTAAAATTTCGGTAACACTTTACAATAAGGTGTCATTTGTTAACATTACTTAATGTATTAACTAACATGAACGAACAATGAACAATACATTTATTACACTATTTGGTCATCTTTGTTAATGCTAGTTAATTAAAATACAGTAATTCATGTTAGTTCACAGTGCATTAATGTTAAACACAGCTTGTGAATTCAATAATGCATTAGTAAATGCTGAAATTAACATTAATATTAATAAATGATGTAGAAGTATAGTTCATTCTTAGTTCATGTTAACTAATGCAGTTAACTAATGTTAACTAATGAACATTATTGTAAAGTGTTACCAAAATTTCAATTAAAAAAATCAAACAAATTGAGTTTTATGAAACAATAATAATAAAAACTACATGGCAAGTATTTTCTTTTAAACTACAAAGCTCATTTTAGCTCCCTACAAATCAATTAAGTTCAAATAAATTTAGTTGTTTAGACATGATAGCAATTTGAAGACAAGTCTGAAAAAGGCTCAATAATTTTGTGAATATAAAATAAATAATCCCACCAAATATATATATATATATATATATATATAAAAATACTAAAATTTTAAACTTTGTTCCTGAGAAACAACATTATCTGAGTAAGTGTTTAAGCAAAACCTAAAGAATATTTGGATATGAATTACAGAATTTGACAAGTCTGTCTGAAAATTACATTTATTTACTTTAGATATGCATGTAGTGTATTAGTAAAAACCAACAGGATTTTCTTGACCCGAGACCTGCTCCTTTTAAAAAGCTATGATTGTCCGTTGTAAACTGATACATGACATCAACACATACATCCTCCTCATGCAGGTGCTGGGGACAAGAAGATGTTGAAAAGGACAGCAAAAAAGAAGAAGACGATGTATCCCACAATGCACAACCAGAAGCGTGGGTCCTTCAGGAGCTCCTTATTGTAGTTGGTAAAAAACACATAACCAATGGTCATGCCTGCAACCCCACCGGCAATATGGGCCACGAAAGAGACCTAACAAAAAAGCCAAGTATGAAGGACCGTTCTAGTATATTAACAAGATACAAGATATCTTGGGTCTACAGAATTCCTATTGAGTATGGTAGCTAGGTATACGGGTATAAATGCCTGTTCAATATATGGTTTCAAAGTCATCTCACCTTCATGCCAGCCTCGTGGGTAATGAACCTTCTATAAATAGCAAATCCAACATCTGTTCCAACTGTAAAAAAAATAATAATAAATTAATTGCCAGTAAATAGGTCTGGACACAGTGTTTAGTTTTTCCAAATATTAATAGTGGATAACAAAAAAGATGTCAGATGAATGGAAAGTGGAAATGGGCACACCAATCAGAACAATTACTAAGATGCGAAACACTCCCAGAAGTGGCATCATCTCCCTGAAATTCTAGAAGAAAAAGAATACATTTTATTTGGTACTTGAGTATATTATATGAATAGCATATTTATATTATATCAAATATTACTGCAAATCTACTCACCACCACAGCATTCATGAAGTAACCTCCTATGAGGGCATAAACACCACCCGAAGCGCCCACAAGAGCACTGTAAGGATCAAAGATGGAGCTGGCGAGAGAGCCTAAAAAAGGATTCATACATACACATTCCATGAAAATATGAAGAGAAGCCCGAGCTAAAGACTGAAATGAATGAAGCCAAATATGTAATAAATAAATCAGACGTGACAGTTAAGACATCAAAGAATCCTGAATTATTGAAATACTGTTTGCAACATTGATGAGCATCAAATATTAGAATAATTTCTGAAGGACCATGTGACACTGAAGACCAAAGGAATAAACGTTATTTAAATAATATGTAATATTTTACAGTATTACAATTTCAATTGTATTTCTGAACAAATAAATGCAGCATTGGGAAACATAGGAGACGTCTTTAAAAAAAATATATATATATATGTATATATATATATATATATATATAATTTTTTTAATGTTATATTATATACCATGTCCTATATAGTGAACTCCGGTTGTATACTGTATCCTATTCCCAATATAAACTACCAAAATGCACAAACCCACCTGCAAGGACCCCAGCGATATAGACCATGCCAACTTCAAAGCCCTTATGCACCAGCTCCAGAGGAATGCCCAGAAAAAGCTGCATTATTAGGTTTCCCAAGATATGCTCCACACTAAACCAAGAAAGATGGTCAGACAGATATATTAAAAAGTTACCAATAAGGAACCGACTTGGATGTCAGATCCAGTAATCATTTGTCATTCTACAGTGTAACATGAGTTTAATTATGTCACTGAAAGGAAGTTTTATGATTTTATTAATTCTTTCAGAATTGCAAGGGGCTAAATAAATAGTTATTTATTGAGCGCTTTTCTGTACAACCATAATTGTCTCAAAATAGAGTCATTTTAAAATAGAACTGAAGAACGGCATCAAAAATACCCGGCTTACCCAGCATGTACAAACATGTAGGATAGAAACCGCCAGGCCTCCTCACGTTGTTCAGGCTTATAGGTAAGAGGACTCTCCCAGATCCCTGCTCCCAGAGTTACCCACTGCTTTTGAGGCTTCCATACTGCATAGTAGATAAACACTCCCAACTGCCAATTGAAAATAGACACAGGTTTTGGACAGTGCTTTGTGGTAACTGGAATAATGATGTCACAATCTTGTCCTGTATGTCAACATCTCAAGTCATTTGTTTCTACTGTAGCAGTTGGCTCAGCAGTGTTTAACTTATATTCAAGTGCATCATGTTAGTAGGAAATAAGTCAAATTAATGATTTGTAAAGTGTAACAAATAAGATTTTTGTTAAAGAAAAAAATTAAGACTTTTCCAATGGAAGGTCTCATAAGTTTCTTCATTTTGAAGACACTGATCATCGGTGACTAGAGGTCTATTTTGAGGAATGTCCATGGAAACTAGGCTTTTTAAACACTGTGGCTAAAACTTGCCAAACAGGAATGGAAAAGTGGAAAGCTAAGCTCAAAAGAATCTCAGTTCTTTCATAGTGAGGCATCCCCACGAAAACATTCACAAATTATGGAAATGTACTGGTTGCTGCAAACAGTTTCTACAATGAACAAACATTTATATTATTATTGTGTGTATATATATATTATATATATGCTATATATTACCCTTTTGAACAAAAAAAGCAAACCCGTATACAATTGTTTGCCAGCCTTACAGTATCTTGCTTGAAAGTCTGAACTCTTGGCTGGTTTTAATGGGGTTTTAAGCTTGTTCGACTAAGAAATTATATAAACCAGCTGAAAACAAGATTGGAGACCATCTTCAATCAGCTAAGACCAGCAAACTTTGACTGGTTTAAGCTGTTGAGGCTTTAAAAACCGTAAAGGTGGTGACAGTAGAAACCGTTCAATTTATCAGATACCCAGAAAGATAAAATTCCACTGCCGCAAAGGTTGATGTTTTGAAGCAAACATCTGATCGTACCTCCACTAAACTGACGAGGATGATGAAGATTGGCGGCGGACAGCAGTTCGCTCTCTCCAAATACATCTCCCGCAAGTCCTCGGGAAGCATCCATCTAGAAACATTCTTCTGAAACTTCTCGACCCTCCGACCTCTTCTCTTGGGATTTCCTCGATTATCACTTTCGTGGAAAGTGTCTTGCTCTTCTATATCATTATCGCCCATTTCTTGAAAAAGCAAATCAAAAAGGTCGTTCTGCATTCATGGACAAGAATCGATGGAGAAATGACAGGGTATTTTCATTGATATAAAAGTTATTAATATTCTAAGGCAAAACAAAATCAAAGTGTCAAATATAGTCCAAAGCATTTAGATTTCAGCTTCACGTTTTTGTTTCTCTCTCTTCCGGAGCTGTTGGCTCTTTCTGCATAATCAAACTCATCCTGTATGGAGTCATTTGCGAGCTTACTACAGGCTATACGCTTTTCATTTTATGAAACAATTCTCATGGAAGAACGATTAATATATTGTTTGTTTTTGCAAGCCAAAAGTTTTTTTTTTTAATGTCTATCGAGCACGTGCTTTCTAAAATGTTTAAAAGTTAGCCTAAAGTATTAAACGGAGCTTTTTTTCCCCCGAAACTATTTTGAATATGTAGACAATTTGAGAACAACACTTCAGTCAACTTACCCCTTTCTTCTGATCCACCACCTCTCACGCGAGTAACTTAACAGGAGATTTCTCTCAGAGCGCGCGCAGATCAGTGCTCATTAGTGTTACAGGTCTCAAAAATAATAACGAAATAAAGACTATTAAAAATATTCATGAAAAAGATAGTTGTGACCACTACGGACTTAAAGACGCTCTCCCTGGACGTTAATTGCAGGCTTTATCCAGCTTTTCCGGTTCCAGTTTTCCTTCCTGTTGTTTCAAACTGGAGGGTCTGCAGAATCGTCTTGCGTTTACTTTTGTTAAACGAAAAAAGCAACCTACGGCCCGCCAAAGTTTGGTAGAGTCTCTACCTGTACTTCCTCAAACCGCCACACCTGAAGTCACGTGACGTAATTAGTATTCATCAATTCTAAGCACTTCCTCCAAACGATACTTCACGATAAAACCAACATCTTCCAACCACAACAACCCAAACATTGAAAGACTGTACCAAATACAGTATTTAAAAAGACAAGAAGCAGCTTAAACCCATTTAAAGAGAATGGTGGAACTCTATATGACCACTAGAGGTCGACATTGCCAGTACAATTAATATTCAAGTTTCTTAGATAAAGCAAAACATTTGTCTGAATTGTGCATTTCCAAACATGTATAAAGTTGTTCTTAATTTATTCACTAATAATCTCGCCTATATACAATAGAATTAATTTTCAGTTAAAAATAATGACTGAGCCACTTTAACAACTTCAGTGCGCCATCATTATTAAATACACAGAAAATGCCAAACAAGATATTCTTTGAAATTTCGTTTGTGTTCCACAGAAAAAAAGAAAAAAAAGAAAAAAAAAGTCAGATGTTTGGAACAACATAACGACAAAATATTAAATTTGTTTTTAACAAAATTTAAATTGACATTCACGCAAACACAAACCTATACAATTTATTACAGAAAATATTTGCAAGAAAGAATCGATACAAATCCCGACTTATCACAGATCTTTTATTTCTCAAAAAAAAAAAAAAAAAAAATTGTTAAAACAGACTGAAGGATAGAGGAAGAGTCTGGTATATCTGCTGCAGGTCAGTCACATTACATTATACAGAGATGATCGCATCAGCCAAGCTTTTTACATCTTTTCCCACAAATTCTTAGAGATTAAACTTCCTTAGAATGCACCTAGATATGCATGTTTGGTGTGGGGCCATCAGTAACAGTTCAGCAAAAAATAATTGTTAAATGTGGATCGACCATGGCACCCAAGCATTTTAAAAAGGGGGGGGAATCAAAAGTATGAGGAAATTTCAAGTGAAACAAAGGGGGTTGGTTCTACAGCAACCAGCTGCTGAGGGGTGGCTAGTACCGTCTATAAATGTTCAAGACACATCTGAAAATAAAGAGAAGACAATCAGAATTTGGACAAACATCTTTCAACTGAAATTAGTGAAACAGTTGTTATACTGAAACAAATAACAATGACAAAATGTTAATGGATTGCTAATAGAGAAACTTAATATACTTACAGCTTGCAGGCCTGGCGCCATATCTTCGCATAATCTGATCCTGTGTGAATTTCACAAAGGACTCATATTGTTCTTGAGGTAAAAAGGAAGAAAAACAGCACATTAAGAACACAATTCAGTCATAAACTGAAATAAAACCAAAAAAATGAATAAATAACTAGAAGTAATGCACTTATTTTTCTCGCTACTGAGAAAGGCATGATCTCAAAGCTAATACACAACTGTGTGGAATCTGCAATGTTGTACCTGCAAGCTTTGTGTTCAGTATCTGTTCGTACTCTTCGCGCATCTTTTCCTCATGATCTTTGATAAGGCGCTCGCACAAATAGCCAACCTGCCTCAGTGTGAACAGTGGCTGATCCTTCTTCAATGATGAGGCACCTAAAAACATACATACAAATATGAATATCCATCCTTGACCATATCACTTTATTTTCAAAATATCTACACTACCGTTCAACAGATTTACATCATTGTAAGAAGTCTCATGCTCACCAAGGCAGTGTTTGATCAAAAATACTGTAAAATCAGTAATACCATAAAAAGTTATTACAACTGAAAATAACTTGATATGTAATTTAGTGATATTGTTTTAAGAAAATAAAATTCAAAAAAGAACCACATTTATTTGAAATATTACGTAACATTATAACTGATCAAATGTGACAGACAAATTGAATGCATCCTTGCTGTATAAAAGTATTCCATTAAAAAAAAAAAAAAAAAAAAAAAAAAGGTAGTGTACATACAGAAACTTATTTAAGCCAAGTTTTACAAATTCGCATGCATCCACTTTTTACACCTGACAATTCCCATTTGAATAAGAATGAGTAGAGAGGTTATGTCTTAAGTTAACGTATACAGCTGAGAAAGAAACCGGATGTGTCAGTATTTGGTCCGTGCATTTAGTCTTAAAGAGACAGCAGCCTATAATACCTGCTTCTGTCTGCTAATCATCTGTATTTAACTTGTGCAGTAAGCATTGTGTTGTTACACTTAATTTTTACATTTCTGCACCTGAATACTACGGTTACTGTATTTATAATGTTATGCTGTAGGCTGTTCATCTATGCTTGTAATTTGTGTAATTGTTCTTTTATTACTGACCTTAGTAGTTAAGCTAGTAGTTTACACAACTTTTTTTTGCTGATCTGAAAAATGATCCGATCTGTGACTCAATCTGTCTGAACTGTGAGTTTCGTGATTCGTCACCACTAGTTTTGGTTTTTACACTTTTTTCCCAATTAGAGTAATTGTTTTAATGTGTATCGAATATTGGATATTGGAATTATAGACTGAATTGAAGATGAAGGCACTACTAAAATGCTAACCATGAATGTTTCTTCTATTTAGTAATTGCTGTCTAATGGCTGAACAAAAATCGAATCCAGTATGGCAGCATTTCAACGAGCCAACTCCAAGGAACGCCAGGCGCAATATCTGCAATGGACTGTTGAGCTTGGGAGGTGAAAAAGGTAAAAAAGGAAAACACCACAAATTTGTGGAGTCACCTGACGCGTCACCACCTCCAGGCTTACAAAGATGCACAGAAAGAAAAAGCAGCAACAGCTGCCTCTACAACCAATGCATCTCAGCCAACTCTAACAGAAATGTTTGATGCCCAACGTAAATGGCAGAATTCGGATCCCAGGTTTTAAAAAAAAAAAATAATAATAATTGATGGTCACGGAATTGACTGCCACAGACAATCAGCCATTTACATTTGTCTCCGGTATTGGTTTTCGGACGCTGGTGGCGACAATGGAGCCCAGATACAACCTAAAAACTGAGAAGCACTACCGCATAGACATCCTAGATGGTATAGTTGTAAAAGTTGAGAAGAAAATAAAAGCACTGATTGCAGAGGATGCTGGCACTTTGTCTTTCACAACAGACTGTTGGTCTGGGGACACTGAAGCACTGATGAGTCTAACATGTCATTTCTTTGACGACAACTGGGAAAGGAAACAAGTTGTCCTAAATGCCAAGGCCATGTCTGGCTCCCACACTGGGGAGTACATCAGCAACATATTCATCAGCCTGCTGAAGTACTGGGACATCAGCCACGACAGGGTTGTACTTTTACTCCATAGCCTCTTTCACACAGAGATTCTAGAAAATACACGGGTAATGTGTTCCGGGAATCATCCCGGGATTGTTTGATTTTGGTTTTCACACTGCCAGTGATTTTCCGGAATCTGTGCGTGCGTTCACGCACAACCCGTAAAGACATGACACTTCATGTGACGTGTATAATGCGCCGCGCACCATTTCACATTACAGAACAATATAAAAAGGAATGTTTACATAATTTCCTTACCTCAAAAATGAGGGGTTTGCTGCTATGATATTTGCACTAAAAGATTTTTGATGCTGCCGAAAACCAAGTGCACGAAAACCTTAAGTTTTAATTCACAGTTGGTTACTTGAGTACTTTTTATATAAAAAATGCAGAAAGTTAGAATGCACTTTAGATGTTCTGTGTCATTTATACCAAACAAAAATGTTGCTGGTTGCTAGTGTGTTTGCAGCACTACTATTCATTTTTTTATAGATTTTATTTTTATTATTTTTTTTCAGTTTAATTTATCTATTTATAAAGTTGTATTTATTTTATTTAAATGTATATTCTGGTTTACATTCATGTTCCAACAAACTTAAGTTTTAGAGCATTTGTCAAGCTGAATTTCTCATGTAAATGGTTTTTTTTTATATTACCCGTTTTATATATTTACTACTTGGTCAGTTTGATTTGTTTGGTTAACTTTGGATAAATATTTCTCTAATTCCAATAATATTTCAAGCAATTAAAAACCATCATAGCGAACAGTGCACATCTGAAGTGCCTCTGCAGGAAATGCATGATTTATCAGCTATAATATATATAGGCCAAATTTTCTTATCGGTTTGATAACAATAACAGAAAAATTTACATTTATCGGCCGATTACAATATGGTGGCCGATATATCGTGCATCCCTAAGTGAAATAACACTTAGTGGGGAACAAATATAAATGAAGGACTAAATCTGATGAAAAAAAAAAAACTGCTCTTTGTATTGTTGTAAAATGCATTCATGAAAAACAAGTAAATATAAATAAAAATATACTATAAATAAAAAAAAAAAACACGGGCCGTCCAATCAGAGTTGAGCTAGGATCACGTGATTTGAGCAGCTGCTGTTGCACGAAAGGGTGAGAATGGTATCGTTTCGAAAACTAGTGTAAACAAACAAAGAAGAGTATCCCGGATAAGAGAGTGGATGCTGAGTTCTTGATATCGTTGGTATTTGAGAACAGATTTATTCTCACATGTTCTTCATACAGAATATAATTTCTAATAATTCTCCTCTGAATCATGCGATCTGTAGAGCACTGTCTGTTTTCTTTTACCTGTGCGAGTGCTATGAGTCAGAGCGCATTCACTCTAGATCTTCCGTATAAAAAAAAAAAAAAAGAAACATTTTTCTACACATGAAATATGAATGCAAATAGACATGATTATGACCATATATTTTCTGTATGTTTAGTATGCAGCTCATGGTATTTTTTTATAGCAATAAAGGATGTTTATGACTAATATTAGCAATGTAGCGTTATTAAACGTACAAAGAGTGCATGCGTCTGCTTATTATAGAATCAAAGTCAACTATAAATCACAAACGGAAGTCATTACAAGCACTCGCTGATGGTTTAAAGGGGATAAGCAAATACATTAATAAATTAAATACATTTGCAAGTGTAGCTTGATGCTAATTGTACTTCTAATTATATTTCAGGATGTAGCCTATTCTTGTAAGCATTATAGATAGCTTGTGTTGCTGGTGTAGAACCAAATTTTGTTTATCATAATTTAGATGTTAAATCCATATACGTGGATACACATCTGAGGAAAAATGCGTTGTTGGTCAGCGCCACCTAGCGTCCAGGCGTGAATTAGCAGAAGGCGAACATTTGTTGTTTCGCGCTCTGTGAGAAAGCAACATTCGTGGGTGATTCGCCTCGCTTATTTGCATGGTGCTCAGTGTGGAAAGGCCTTAAGAGTTCAAAGCCCAAAAAAAAGAGATACTGATGTGTACTGTATTATAGCTATGCGATAGTTTATCAAGCCTTCTTTTAGCAGTTTTAAACTTCAGTTACTATGCGCTCCTGGAGAGTTTCATTGTTTTGTCGTAATCGAATGTGACACTCAGTTTGAATGCTGAATGGAGGATGACAGACAGCTGCAGCATAGAGTTTACGTGAACTTGAATTTCATTACTTAAATATTCATCTGTACCTCACATTACACTATAGACTGTCTTTAGAACACTTGGAATATAGGCCACAAGAACTTTATGGTACTTTATAACGTTTTTTTGCCTTTTGTGGGGCTTAAAAACAATAGTATACGCAGAATATCGGATTTGGATCAGTCTCGTCTGACAGATACCTGATCCGGCAGAAAATTCCAATATCGGAGCAGATACCGATACAGAGTATCGGGATCAGCGCATCCCTAATTACTAGCTGGAACTGAACTACAGATCTCCAGGAACAAAACTGGGCACCCCTGGTATAAAGAAATGGCTGATAAATAGTTTAAGCACCCTAATGCAATGGCACCCCCTAACAATGCACATTTTGCCTGTCTCTTTAATCAAACACATCTGATCCAGTCATCAGCTCCTTTGTTTCATGGGTGTGTCAGACAAAAGAGAAATTCAAAATGTGCAGTGTTGGGGGTGGGAGGGCTTCAGGAACAAGGTTGAAACCACTAGACATTATATTTTGAGTGGACTGACCAGTGGGAGAGCTGGGGGAGGTGAGGGCGGGACTGGAGCTCTGGATATCGGTGGAGCTGCAGGGCTCAGTCTGGTTGAAGGCCCCTTCCAACTGCCGTCGTCTCTGATAGCGGCTGTACTCCTGACGAATGTTCTGGAAGATTTGCTCTGTGGAGGTCAAAGATAGAAAATCGAGAGTTAACAACAACAACGCTAACTGGGCTTAAATTAAAGAGAAAAAAAAAAGTGATTTTCTCTAAGAATTTTTGGAATACCATCTTTTCCAAGGAATAAACTTCCTTGTGTTTAATCATCTTCAATAAACTGGGGAAGAACAACAGTAATCACTGGCATTACTTCTTGAAGCACATACAATGTAGAGAGGATATCCTGCTTTCAGAACAGGCCCCATGACGAAAATAAGATATGAAGAAATAAGTTTCACTTCAGTTTTACAATCAGGCACAATGGTACACTGACATCACTAACAAAAAAAATCTAAAATTAGGGAAAAAAAATGAGATGACGGTTAGTTTTGTTCGGTTTTGTGGTGGGTCAGGCTTATTTCTGGAAACCGAATCTGGGTGAAAGGACTGCAATGCGGAGGGGAGCAATGCAACTGGGAACATCCCGAGTGTCTTTCTAGAAAAACTGGGTTGAGTTTAGTCCCCTGTCCTAACCTTCAAAACCAGTGGATGACTCAAAACTGAGAATTAGAAACCAGCATGACTTCCATGAGCTAAACTCTTAAGTTTTTCTTTGGTCATCTTAATTTATCACAAAAGAGAGTATTTGGAGGGCGAGTTTATTAACTTCCTGAAAATAGGTCATTTTAAGGTTTAAAGCAAGGGTGAACATCTATCAGAGGACACTTGCATCACTTATCTTGGGTGGGGAGCTCAGAGTTTCCCCTTCTATTAGCATCGGCCTTCAACTACAGGACGGAGAAAAAAAAAAAAAAAAAAAGGGAAACTCAAGGGGTGTCAGCTGCTCTAGCTTGATGATAATGCATTCCAACAAAGCAAGCAGTATGGCTACAACCTAACAAAGCACCACACTGCAGAAGAGTCTTCCTGTGTTTACAATGTAGCTCTCATCTGATAGGTTTTTGATTTGTTTAAACACAGGAAGGCTTTGCGTTCCCAATTCAGGGGTGTTATGGGAGCTAAGCACAACTTTACACCAGTGTTCACTCTAGAAAGGAGCATCTTAGAAGCAAAAGACTCACTAATGAAGTGTAGATAATCTTATAATGAGGTTTCTTCCTCACAAT
The DNA here is from genome assembly GCF_936440315.1 of Barbus barbus. Taxonomy (NCBI): domain Eukaryota; kingdom Metazoa; phylum Chordata; class Actinopteri; order Cypriniformes; family Cyprinidae; genus Barbus; species Barbus barbus. Next base: position 20,428,468 of record NC_136749.1, on the reverse strand, counting down.
AGAGGTGCTACTTGTTGACAACAGCATTGGTAATGTAGATTGAATTAGGGCTGAAACTATTCCTCGAGTAACTCTAATACAAAAAAAAAATCAGAGGCAAATTATGTGCTTCGAAGAATCATTTAGTCCATTTACTAGGGATGCACTGAATTTTCAGCCGCCGAAAATATGTCGCGCCACACCGCCCAGCAGTGTTCAGGTTTCACTCTCATCACTGCGCCGCGTGACGCTCCGTTCAATATTCTGCTCTATCAATGTGCATTCTGCTCATTTACCGCTCATGATCACCGGAAAAGCTAAGTCCACTCAAATAACAAGCTGACAAGAAATTTCTACTTGTTCCTGTTTGCAGTAGCGTTACTGTGCTGTGACATACTGTAGTACAGCTGTACTGGGCAACGCTGTTCAAATCTCCTTCACTGATCTGCTCCACTCACATTCGCTGATAATAGCTTTGCCAGGGTTTTTATATTTTTATAAATGTTTGCTTGATATTTCTTTATACAGAATCATCATTTCTATTCATTTCCCACTGATTTACGTGATCTGATGAGCATTATAACTCATATTACGTGATCATCTCTGTATTATTGTTTTCCTTTACCACACACACAGACCGACGCTCGCGGTGATTTCAGCATCTGCCTCTAAATGAGGACATAAACACACGAACAACATCTCCAGAACTGCTCTGAAGGAGTCACTTAATGAGCATTTCACAGTTTCATTTTAGTAAAACTAGGGTCATATCACACTCACACAGAAATTTAAAAAGGTATTCACGGCAGCCTGTCAAACTAAAAGTCTGGTTTAATTTGAAGACATTGCAGCAGAAATATTTGTTCAGCAGAATGTACATAGGCCTACTACTACTAAAATTATGAAAACAACTATTTTTTAAGGAATGATCACACAACATTTCTTCCATGTTTTAATTTTAATAGGAAATCCCCTTTGTTTGCCAAAAAGTTTAATTTTCAATCATTTAAAGAAATTAAATTAATGTTTTATGCCTTCATTTGATAACCAGATACACAACACAGAATTGCTGAGGAAAAGGAAAACATTTCATAAGAGAATAAATAAAACATTAGGTGAGAGAAAAAAACTTTATAATTGCCATTTTCTTTAATCATAGCTATAATTATTATAACACCTAAAATATGTAGTGTGTACAAAGTGTTTGTTTCAGCCACTTGAAGGATGGGTACATTGTGTGCACATGATCAGGATGGTACCACCCCCACCGCATTTTGAGAAAGGAAAAGCCCTGTTTGCAGGACTATACATTATTTGGATAATTAGTCAAAAACAACAACAGTTATGTCTGATTCTGTTGCATAGAACTGAATAAAAATACATTGATAATTAATATTAATACATTTTCTGTCCAATTTTCTTTCAATAAAAGTGTGGTTATTTTATTGGCTTCTGTTTTTCCAATTCTGTCTCATTAAAATTTAGTTAAATTAAAAAGTCATACAAAATTACTTTGTAATTATTTATTTTATTAAATAATATAAAGCATTTTTGGTTTTCGACCAAGCACATCCAGAATTCTCTGTTTCATCCCTGCCATTTACTGTAACTGCATACAGATCACTGTGCTTGCAACCACATGCTCCTTTAAAAGATTACACACACACCAGTATGCAGAGAGACATTTAAGAGGGTTTAATCTCAAAATAACTTTAAATTCATGTTGCTGAAAAATGTGTTAATAAATGTTGCGTGTATGGACTCTTGTTTTTGTTGCCTCTTACAAAAGCCACAAAGCCTTCTAAGAAGACAGTGAAGGCTTAAGTCATGCCTGAGCTAGGCTGAAACTTAACAACTTAAAGTTAAGTTGCACAATGTTTAGTTTTTTTTTTTACTATCATTTTGAATGCAATATGGCAATTAAATGAACTAAATGGGTTTAGTTTTCAGTTATTAGTATACACAATTTCAGCAATAAAAATTAATTTTTATAAAAAGGAAACAAATTACTTGTTCATTTTAAGAGACCTGTCTTATTTTCTCTTGTATATTTAGTATTGCTCTTTAATAAAGAAAAAGTACTCATCCGATTACTCCAGGGCTCCAGACAAAAAAAAAAAAAAAAAAAAAAAAAAAAAAATCGAGTAAGGAGCCATTGGCTCCTATAAAAGAAAAACTTAGGCGCCAAATTATTTTTTTAGGTGCCACAATAAAAGTGGTTTATTTTATTATTATCATTTTATTTTTCCCCCCTATTTTAACATTTCAATCATTTTGCCATGTGTTTATGTCTTATCTTTTCTAGGCTTTATCAGCATTTTAATCCATCTTGTAGATGATCAGGTCGACCGGGGGACTAAGGTTCACTTAAAGTGTGAATTAAATGTCTTTTACAACTTGAAATATACAGTCACAAAGAATTGTTCGTTACACAGAATCTGTACCAATATCATGGACCATAAGCATCACTTGGCAACTGAGTGCAGTACATCCTATAAATGTCAGTGTTTCCCACACATAGACGAATCTGTGGCGGTGCGCCACAGATTCAACACAGTCACCGACCAAAAAAAAAAAAAAAAAATCAATACCGACCGTCACATATTGCGTTTCGTTATTCTTTTGTACGCTATTTAAAACACGCAGCGAATTCGTTCAACTGCATTTCCTTTCCCTGCTCTCTCTTCATCTCTCTGTCACTCACGCGTCTCTCCCTCACACACGCACTCAGCCCCTCCCCTCCGTGCACACCACATCTGTCTGGATCATCTGTGGAGAGAAGACGGCTGGCGAAAGGTTGGTATCTCGTGAACACTTTTAACACACAATCACAGATTAAAAAGTGCTATAAAATATTTTATATTCTGAATACAATAGTTTCAGTGTGTTGATGTTACTGTAAGTCCCGACCCTTAGCAAACGCGATTGCGCCTTCTTTAGAAAGTTAACTAGTCGCAAGTTTGCGGTAAAATGTAGGCTAGCCTAGTTGGGTTGTCGAGGTCAAAACACTATATGTAGCAGCTGTGAATCAAATAAACGCATTATAAATTATGTTGTTTCTTTACTCTTACACCGAATGTTGTCCTTTAGGGGATCCAATCGTTCTTTTCATCTGCAACCCCCCCCCCCCGGGCTGACCACCACACATTGCCTTCAAACCTGTGGGAAACACTGAATGTTGTCACATCTTTCACACATTCAGTCTGTTTTTCTTCATTAGTAAAATGCAATTTTATAGGAGGAGTTGAATCATGTACAACAGAATAAGTAAAAATATTAATATGCAACAGCGCATAAATATAGCAAAACGCTCCTCTTTATAGTTATTTTTCTAGCTGACTGATGAGTTTATGGACACTGAGTGGTTATTCTGAGGTAAATGTATTACAATGCAATGTTTACAAGCTTTATACATTTCCTCAGTTTGAAACACTGAATGAGCATTTACATAAAACATTTCAGTAAGTTGTACTATAGGCTCTCTTATTGCCTACCTTTTGATCAGGTTCATTTCATACTATAGTAGTAAATCGAAATATATAATGGTTTCACTTGCTGCTTTAACTGAGGTGCTAAAGAGATCGCGCCTGAGCATTAAGTGCGATACTCTCTGCTCTCCGCTCGCGCGATCCGGACGCATACACGGACAGTGTGGACGCGGGGTACTGGTGTTTATATTATCACCTTTCAGGTCTCTCTCACTGCGTTCAGCAGACTGTGCGGCAGAGACGAGGACTGTTTGAAACTCTTTTCCAGTAAAACTTTGATGCGCATCGTCTTATGTAAGTTTAATACGTGAACATAACAAAAGATGTGAGCGCAAAACAATCGGGAAAAAAGTCCTTTCATGCAAATTATATATAGTCGCCAGTGGCGACCTCAGCAAAAACTTCACTCGCAAATTAATATTTTTGGTCGCAAATGCGACCATTTTAGTCGCAGTTTGGAGCCCTGTACTCTATTAATCGATGGAATTTTCGGTAGGATACTCGATTACTAAAATATTCGATAGCTACAGCCCTAGACTGAATAGTTTCAGTACAAAACATACAAAAAAATAGAATACGTTCACACAAAAATTAACATTTTGTCATTCCAAACCTGTATGACTCCCTTCTGTGAAACACAAGAGATGACATTTAGAAAAACAGCTTTTTGGGGGTGAGTGGCATCCAGTGTTGTTTTGCATGGTGAAAAGAAGTTTTTTGTGTGTTACAGAATAGGGCTACAACTACTAAACAAAAAACAATGATGAAAAAAAAAAAAAAAAAAAAAAAAAAAAAAAAGTCAACAACAAATCTGATTATTTAATTGTCTAATCACTGTCTTCAGTGCATAACTTAAATTGTACGATTGTATCCTTATACTAGAAAGTCACTTAAAGGGAAAGTTCATCAAAAAAATAAAAATTCTGTCATTACTTACTCATGTCGGTCCAAACCCGTAAGACCTTCAATCTTCTTTGGAACAAGATATTTCAGATGAAATCTGAGAGCATTCTGACCCTCCATAAACAGCAATGTAACTGAAATGTTACGTTAAAAATTACAGTAATGCTCTCGGATTTCATCAAAATATCTTAGTTTGTGTTCCGAAGGTGAACTATCCCTTTAAGTCCCTGTTAAACTTCACACTTTAGTAAATGAGCACCGGGCGTGCATGTGTGTCAAACAGAGAGTGCAATATAATAATAGGGGATTAATCAATCAGTTATCAAAAAGTCATTAGGCCTAGTTGAAACCTTATTGCAGTCCAATGTCTAACAGGTTTTGGATGCCATTAGAATGAGAAAGAAATCAATTTCACACGTTTAAACTAAGTTTTTACATAATGCAAAAATATATTTTAGAAACAATTAGAGTAAGATGCAAAAACGTATAAGTGACGGTCAATGGGCAACACCAGCCCCCTTGAATGACAGGTGAGCCCCTCTGCCTTTATCAAGTGCTGCCAAATGCTGAGACCAGGTCCAACAGGTTACTTAGCAACGGTAACCTTATATGGTCAAACCAAGCAATCAATCACAGTGGCTTCCTGAGAAAGGATGGGGAGTGATTCAAGGCCCAAAAGCACAGAACAGGGATAATACGACCACAATGGAGGTGTGGGATGAACTGTACTGGGGGAAGGGGAGCGCAAGTGTGTGTAGAGTTGAGGCGTCTTATTCACTGCACTGCCGAGGCTTTGAAGAAGGAATTTAAAAACCCCAAACTGGCAGGGAGAGCTCAAGGGGCTCAAGCCCAGGGTGTGTTCCTGCAGGAAGCTTGATTCGATGTATTGTAGACGATCACGTTAGTTATTTGTAAGCAAAAGGCTTTCGTGTTTGAATGTTAGAACAGCACAAACAGGATGAAGCAACCTCAGACATGGCTAGAAATATCGCTGGCTCAAAATATCACTGGCTCATAAGAGAGAGAACCTGCGAGCTGCTGATCGAGGACAAATGGATGCTATTCAAATTTGCCCGTCTAGAGACAAACCTAAATGAGGATGTTAATGAGGATTGTTCTATGAAAACAATAGGGGGCATTTGGTTTCACAAAGGCAAGACTAACAAAAACCAAAGTGGGCTCTAAGGGCAATTACATTCCTTGCCATTTCAATCAGGCACTGATGGGCAGGCTTGGGAACAGAGAATAAGCTCTCTAAAAACGTTTCAGAACGTTTGTCTAGCCAGTATCATGCAAGATACTATCGCCGCTAGGACAACAAAGCAAATGCACTGGCTGAAGGAACATAAAATGGGTACTCTATATGGCACCTGAATAGAAATCCTTCAAAACTCACACTATGATGCATGTCGCTTAACTTTGTAAAAACAACTACTAATTTTTAACAATTGTGTCACAAATTACATTACGAAATCAAAACTGAATGAACAATCATTTCTTGTAAGCTAACTGAAAAACAACATGTAAATATTACTCATGTTGCTAAGCAATTATTTTGCCATCTCAACAGATTTGCCAGCTAACTAGACATTAAGCAGGCTAATGGGATGTTAGTATGCTATTTATTTTTCACTTTTTAACACCATGCCAGCATCAAGGCTATTTTAACCTTACCATTTTGATAATCTTAAAAAAAAAAAAAAAAAAAAAAAAAACTCATGCTTGGGGGTACAAGGGGAAATAAGCAGTAAAAACTTTAATGAATTAAGGTCTGTTCACAAAACATTTGGCCCCATTTTCACATTTGATTTGTCTCTTCACAACCAATAAGAAAGAAAAGAATCTTTAGCTCGCAGACAAACTTAAATACAGTGGTTAGCCCGGTACACAAAGCAGCACAACTTTGTTTCTAATTCACTTATCACAGAGAAGAAAGTAAAACACGTTTTGAATTTTCAGTTTCTGTTATGGTATGCAGCAATCGACATTCTACTCACAGCTGTTTACATCCTTGGACTCAGAATTATGTATTTCTATGGAAACCCTACCAATGCCACAATCAGGTCACAAATGAATCGGCAGCGGTCAGGTGGTATGGTGGTCAAGTGGCATAATTCGGAGCTCCCAGAAAATAGTAATTCTCATAATTATGAGTTATACAAGTACGTAAATTATTTTATTTTTAGAAATCGAAATCATTACGTCATGGTGCGAATGCACCTATAGATCTGCTCTGGTCATGTAACCAAAAGCAAAGATCTTATTGGTTGGCCAGTTTTCTTTGCATTGTGATGGAAAAGAATTCAGAAGCCCTCTGTTGATAAAAATGGCTTTGACGACATGTAAATGTTTGTGTTGGTCCAAAACATATTTAATAGCACCAAATTTGTTTTGGTGTGAATAGGCCTTAAATCTGAACCACTCACTTAATCACAAGATATTACTTTTATCATGTTTGGCTCAACGTATTTCAATTCTTTTAGCAAATATTTCCTCCAACATACTAGAACAATTGCTAATGGAATGGGAATCTGACAAATCTGAACCTAAATCATCAATATTCTACATTACCAATCACAAATCCTACTGATTTAAGAGCCAAACCTCAGCACCTAAATTTAAGAAACGCTCGCTTATGGTAGAGTGCAGGAGCAAAGCGCAAGTGTTTGCCTCTAACTTTACCAGTGTTATTCATTTCACCCATACTTTACTAATCTATTCATAGTGGCGTCTTTTTAAACGTGATAAAAGCTGTGACTGTTTTACAAGCGCTAAACAGCAGGATTCGGGCGGTTTCGTCGAGGGTCCATAAGTTTCGCATAATGCAGTAAAAGTATTACAGGCTATATTAAGAAAAAACACACGACGTTCCAGAAATTAACAATGTTATAAATCTAATTATTAGCTTGCGTATATTTCCCTAGGTTCTATACACACAAAATGAACACTTGTGTTTTTTTTTAAATACTGGTCAATATAAATGGAATAATGCTATTGCATTCTCGCGCACATAGACACCTTTCCTCTTTGTTTGGACATACTGGTTCAATCCTGCTGATAAACTAACTGGCTGAGCGCAGAGATAAACGTTAACCATCCAGGCCAGAGTTAGGCGTTTGTAGAAAGAGTTTGTCATGTGTATTGTTTTCGATAGTAATTGTCGATGACTGTGTCTCTGTGTGTGTGTGTGTGTGTGTGTTCACACTAAGCCACGGGAGTTAAATGAAGCTCTGTGTCAGCTAGTCTGTATTAGCGGCCGCTTTCAGCCTAGCTAGCCGAGCTAAAACAGCTATTCATCCAAACTGCATAATTAATAACAGCCCAAGCCCACTACTACACCATCCATCAAGAAACACCCTTACACATTCAAATCATTACGCATAACAGCTTAAGGGGGAACGAAATTAACGGACTGTCGAAATTCAAATACCCAGTAGCAGCTAACGTTAGCTGAGATTAAACAACCCCCCATTCCCCTCCTCCATGTCAAACAAACCGACGTTAAATGGCGAGAATCGACGGTTCTTCTCACCTGGAGTTAGCCTATGTTCTCCACCCATAGACTGGGGTGACATCGAGTGTGCCGGGCTCTCTGTTGACGGGCGAAGACTGCACCTCTGCGGGGAAGGAGTAGTCGGAGTCCCCGGTAGAGGATTGCACCTCCTCCGCTTGGGGGACTGCGGGCTGAGAAGGGCCTCAAACTCCATAGATCGCTTCAACGTCGCGCCACAAGCCATGATCGCTGATTTAATAAGACAATAAACAAAACCAACGGTAAAACAACACCTTTTCGATATAAAAACACGTCGAATTCTCTTTCTAAATCGACTTTTTCGGGGTTTTTATTGAGCTTCGCAGAATCTCGGTGGCTCCCCCTCTGATCGCACACCGGTTTAAACACCAAATGCCAGATTTGTAGCAAAACTGCTAAAACGACACAGCCGAGGACTGTACCATTCGCAGAGACGGGGGGGGGGAGTCATATTATAAACAGGTTTGTTTTTTCACCCAATAACATTAAATCATTTTAAATTTGTTACTAAGCAACAAAAACATACACGCGGTACAACATATAGTGCATAAATATAAGACAAATTTTTTTTTTTTACTTTATTAGTAAATCTACTACAGTGATAATCGTCCCAACCTGTGATTACAGGTCTATACTGATGACCTTTTTTTTAAACATAGTTTCCAGTGATGTGTTGGTCCAAATCACAAAGATTATAAATAATGAAAGTGATAGCTATACTTACTCAGGTTCATGCTTGCCATTGTTTCACTTTTCCTGTAAAAACGGACCTCTTGCACCGACATTTATGTGCAGGCTATTTGAATACTTTTACGATAAATTAACATAATATTAACATTAAGTTCCATAAACGATCATTATTCCTTATGTGTATCTATTAAATAGCTAAATATACCATATGAATGCATTATAAATAATAAATGTGACATTTTGTATTAATATAATACACATGATATAATATTAGCTTTTTAAATTTTATTCTAATTTCAACACTATCTATACAGGCATACTGAACTCTTTCAATTTACCTAAACTCCTCGTAGATCAGTATTTCATAACTCTTAGAAACAAAACTTTTCATTTGAGAAGTTTTGATCTCAGATGCCAACTCCTCCAACAGCTTAATCCTGATTGGTGCCTTATAGTCATATGACTCTGATCAACATTTATTGAGCTCAATAGTTTATTTGGCTAATGACAATTTTACTGAAGGATTTGCATGTTGGTGTCTGTTTGTGTTAGTTTTCAAAACAGTCTTTCAACTCACAAGTAATCATTTTACTGTCTCTAAACGTTAAAACCACCTACATGTTCTGTGGGGCCATTTCACACTTTTGACTCCATATTAATATCACCATTTTAACCCAATCAAATGAAAATAAAATACAATGTAAAACATAAAAATTAGCAGCTAATGATGTAGGCCTAATTGATCAATAAATAGATATATATAAAAACAAATTTCATAAATGTATCTAAAACAATATTGAGCTCCTCAAACAATGCTGTTTAAATAGACTGAAGGTTGATATCCTGAAAATGAATTAAAGTGTAAGCATGCATTTCTTAAACAATGTAGCAGTACATTATTATAGTTATGGCATACAGTATTTTATATAGTACTTGGTATGTAACATACAATACATACAATAATGCATCAAGACTTCTCTTCAAATTGAAGTTCATACAAGATAAGAACTTAACATAACAACAATTGCACAGCGTTTTGCATTCATAGCACTCTTTCCAACATATAAGAATATACTTAGTGTATCGTAACAGTTATTCTTCGTAATATAGTACAACATAGAGCATAATGTACAATCTATCCAAAAGGTGAAGCAAATTTTTGCAAGCAGTCATCAATAAAGCTGAGGGTATTTTGTTTCACAGTGTAATCTATATATATTATGGCGTCTTTTACGCTTGGGTCAAAATGTAGGTGAGTTAGCTGTTCTGAGTGTGTTTATAGGTCTTATTTCACTACTGTAAAAAGGTGCTTAGAGAAACAGCATTATGCATGGATAGAGGGTCACAACAGCCACCTATTCACAATAGACCTATTGTATGTTCCTAAAAATAAAATAAAAAATTTAGACACTTTTAAAATACACTTTCAAATAATTTTTAGACTGTTTACAAAATAATAGCTAATGTCTTTCTTAAAGTGTAAAATGAAGTCTTCTCATTCTACTCCTAAATATATACAAAATACAATATATAATGATTAAAATTCAAGCAGTAAAATTCAATGTGTGTGTGTGTGTGTGTGTGTTAAAGTTCTTAAGTTCTTGTTAGTATGCAAACCTTCATTTGATATATTCATATATTCCACATTTTTACTGCTATTTATTTGATATCCTGTATTCTTATCACAAAACAACATTTTCTGCAATGTGGAAACCTACCAAAAATATATATACCTATAGTATTCATGCAATGAATGCTAATCTAAAATATAATCCTGAAGAACTTAATTTTGCGAAATATTTATAATGGATTAAAAGTTGGCAAATCATTTTTAAATAACATTTATATGCTGTTTTACTGCTTGTCTACGCTTTCAGAAATAGTATCTGGGTTACTATCACTAACAGCCTGATCTTTGCTCTTTTTGCTAATGCCAGAATGATTTTCATTTCTTTGGCCCTGAGCGTTTGCCAAAGTACGTTCCCTGCATGCTTTGCAACATGCTAACAATGCACGCCCTTCTCCCCTCAGCTCTTTGCAGCGTAGGGCATATAGAAGTGGGTTTACGCACGAGTTGACCAGGCAGAGCGTGCTACAGAAAGCGAACATTCGCTGTTGTTTCTTCGTAAGGGTCACTGTGACATCCACCATCATAAAGGACAGGACAGGCAGCCAACAAACAGCAAGGATTAGGAGGATCAGACTGAAGGTATGTGCGAGCTGAATGTCCATTCGCATTCGAGCCTGTCCTTTCACGCTCTGCCTCCCCGACTGTGGTCCACCCATAGCTGTTTCATGCCTATTTGCTTTCCACAGGATGAGAACATATGCCACTATGATAAGAAAGAGCACCACAAGTTGTAGGCCCGTCCAGAAGGCCAGGTAGTGTTGATCCACATAAGGGAAGAGATGGGAGCAAGGAGGATCAATCTTGGTTGTGCACCTCCAACCCATCAGAGGAAGAAATGAAATTACAATCGTTACACACCATAATAATACAATAGCCAGCTTGGCTCTAGTGCGTGTCAGTAGCACCTTATAATTGGAAGCCTGGTAGATGCAGAGATAACGGTCCAGCGCTGTCAGCAACAGGCTTCCCACAGAACCTGTGAACGCCATTGTTACTCCACTGAGCTTGAACAGATAGATATTAGGGTCATCGCTCTGACTATAAAGATGAAAATCTAGAAAACTGATGGTGAAAAAACAGCTGGCAAAGGTGTCGGCCAGTGCCAAGCTGCTGATGAACAGGTACGATGGCCGTCTACGCAGAGTGGTGGAGCTTGCAATGACCAACAGGACCAAAATATTCTCCAGGAACGTCACAGGGCCGGCTAGCAAGCAGATTGTGCTGATAGCTTTCTTCTCTGCTGGAGTCAGGACCATGTAACACTGTAGGCTGTTGCACAAGTTTGCATCTGTAACAGTACAGGATCAAAATTATTCAAAATAATCACTTTAATCATATTTTAAGATGAACATTTTAATATAATTTCTAATAATATGTAAAATATATATTTTTAAATATTTAACTAAAATGATTTTTTAATACTGTTCAAAAGTTTGGTGCCAGTATGTTTTTTTTTTATGTTTTTTTTTTTAAGAAATGCTCAAAAAGGCTGCATTTATTTGATAAAAAATACAGTAAAACAGTAGTAATATTATTAAAATTTAAAATAACTATTCTAATATATTTCAAAATGAAATTTATTCTTGTGATGGAGATAAATTTCAGCAGTCATTCCTCCAGTGAGAAATCTCTCTTATTATTACCAGTGAAAACAGTTATCAATTATCAATGAAAACTGCTTAACTGCTTTTTTGTGGAAACTGTGATACATTTGTTTCGGAATTCTTTGATGAAACAGATTATTTATTTGAAATAGCATTTATTTGAAATAGATTATTTATTTTATTTTTTTATACAAATGTAATAGTCTTTACATTTGCAATTCACTTTTGATGAATTGCTTTCTTGCGGAATAGAAGAACTGGTTTAGTTTTAAATAAATCTTACCAAACTTTTGCAAGGTATAGCGTTATTTTTATTTTATTTACTGTTTTATTTTTTATGTTTAAATGTGAAAACTAGTAAAATCATTACAACAAAACTTGAAAAGACATGTCATAGTCACAGACAGATCGTAGAAAATCTTTATGAGAAATAATACCTGGTGTACTTTCATTTAAATAAAGCGCAGTGGTAACTTCTTGGTCTTGTTCCAATTCTGCCTCCATTTTCCCCAGGACAGAAATGGTCTGTTAAAAAAAAAAAAACAACAACAGCAGACACAATTATTCATGTGCCTTCAAAGTTTGAATTTGAAGTTCTGAATATGACATGATTTAGAGGGATAAACCACACTTACAAAACTCATTTAAAGTCAAACATGTCTCCAAGCAACCTTTTATTAGGCTAATGCATTCTATAAATAAAACGGCATTATTCAGACTGCATGGCTTAGATTTGGAAGAGAGGTGATGTTATCCTTAATATGAAATAATCAGTTTGTCCCACAGGTCTATTCTAGTCATTTTTGAATATAAACCACTGGTCACTGATATAAAACTGTTCAATAGATCAGATAAAGTTAGATAATGCCCCCTGCTGGGCAAATGACGACACAAGATTATTGCAAGAGAAGGATTGACAAATAGTTTCACTAGTATCCACTAGAGAGAGAGAAAAAAACAGCACAGAAAAGATTAAGCAAGATTAAAGATTTTTTTTCCTATATGTTTAATTGCGTTACAAGCAAAATCCAGGAAACAGACACACTATTTTTTCTAGTATGGAATAAAGACTACTCAGTTTAGTTTGGTAAGTAGTTCGATTAAACAGCCTGCTCACTCACATAGGTTATTTTTCATTGTTCCCTCCTTCCACAATCCTTGCCTTACAAGAAGCACTAATGTCATTCTTTTTATCCTCCTGCATACCCAAGGCGTATTAGCTCCTTGCTATCTCTGTGTGTCTCTGTGTTGTTAAAATTTCAGTAAATAATGGAATTTTTTTGGGTTAAAACCGCTTCTCTAATAGGGTTTCCCCCTCAGAGTCTTGGTTCCTCCCAATATTCCTTCCTGTGTATTTTTCCTAACCATTTTCACCTTTGGTGGCTCACTGAGGGTCAAAGAGGGTCATAGAACAATGTGTTTTGTAAAAAAAAAGTGCCAGTTGATTTGAACTGAACATAATAAGACAGGACTGTACAAGAGACAGTTTTGCTTTCAGAAGCTGTTATCAGTAACTAAGCATAATTTATGCAATAAAGTGTAAAATTCACAAAAACGTCCTCAGGTTAAAGATCTTTCACACTCACAAGTGAAATATAAGAAGTTCATAATAACATATTTGACAATTAATAACACACTATAATATATGTCTTACAAATAAGGTGAGAAAAACCTGCTGTTCATTATTCTACCCATTAGAGTTGTTTCAGTTCACACAGGTTTTTAGCATAGTATACATATTGATCAAATGAACTGGCTCTTACCTTCGGCTTTTGCTGTTGGTAAAACTGTCTGCTGTTGGCAGATATATCTTTCACAAATCTCAAGCCTACGATTTCAACACGAGAGCATACACCACACCCCCTGTGAGAGACAGAGAGAAGCAAAATTTCAGTATTGCACTGTTATAGCACAAAATGTGCTGTATGCTATTTTTAATAAGCAGAGATGCAGGTGATTAAAGAGACTGAAGTAACGGGGACACATTATTGGAAAAAGAAAAGCAACAGGTGGAAAGTACCAAAGCTGTTTTTCTCTAAGATGAAAACTCACGCTCAAAGAGGAACCTTTCTGTGTCTCATCATCATAAATGCTGAAGTATTTCTCTTTTCTCACAGCTTCGTCATGATGTTCTTCCATCTGTCCACAATCATTTTTATTAATCCTTTCCTTACAAAGTTTTTATTCTCCCACATATTCACCCCAAAGCGTATTAGCTCCATGCCACCTCTTTGTGTCTCAATGTTCTTATGTATTATATAAATGTATTTCTGTAAATGTCTCATCACCACCAGATGACAACAGTGTAAAAACAGTCTTTACCACAGCTTCCTCATCTTGTTGCTGACCTATTTCAAAATTTACTCTTGTTATGGAGTGCAGATGGTGGTGGGAAATATCGGTTACCTCTCACTGCAGCTGTCCCCAATTTTTAATACATTTTCATCTCTGTAATTGCTTATGCTCTGAAAGGGTTTGGCTGAGAAGTGATTTTTTTGTGAGGAACTGTAAAAAAACAAGGCTTTTGAGTTTTTGTCATTTTGAGCTCCCAGTAACATACGTTAATTAGTACTAATGAATAAATAAAGAAATATGTTGATGCTTTATTCTTGGGCGAGTGTAACTCTACAATATCCAGACCTACGGAAAGATTAATATATGTCTGGGATATCTTTAAAATTATATTTTCTCAAACTCTGTAACTATATTGAGTATAGTGCTATTTTTAAGCAACAGGTGAAGTACTTCAAATTGGCTCAAGTCTGAGAATGTGTAGAAAGCTATCATCTATCTATTACATATTATATTTATTCATCTATAAATACATAATAACATATAGCATAATATAGCTCTTTAACATAGATATGCATAATATATACTTCACAAGATTTGTCTTTTGGGTGTAACAAAATCATAAAAGCATGTTTTGTTTTTTGTGTACATGTAGATGTAGAACATTGTCAAATTTGGTAATTTGACCTCTTCTCAAATTGTGTGTGACCGACAAGAGCCTCCCACCTAACCTAGTTTCCAAACATAGGATACAAACTCAGGCCAAGCCCCCTGGAAAGCAAGGCTGCATCCAGAGGGTGTACACTTCCGTCTCCAAATATGAATTTTGATTAAACAGGCAAACAAGTACCACATTATGCAACAGGTTTGCTTAAGGGATAAGCAGGAGTAGGCCTATTTAATCTACAGAGGAGGGAATTTTAAATGAGAAAGCAATCATAAATAGTAATTAAAACCATTGAAAGGTTTCATACGTTTGAAACAGTAAATGTTTTAGAATTTAGAAAAGTTTTAGCTCATTTTTTGAAAGAAAATTCTCTAAACAATATAATTATCACAACTGTTTTATGGGACATCACATTTCAAGTCTTATAATTAGGGCTGGGTATCGAGTTCGATACTTTTTAGGCACTGACCGAATTGCCTCAATACTACCGAGCATCGAAAAACGTCTTGTCGTTCGGTACTAAATTTCGATACCTAAGGGGTTAATCTCATCACCGTCAGTGAGCCAATAATCCCAAGGACAGACTCAATAATCCTGCAGCACTAGGTGTGTTTGACTAGAAGCGGCGCGGCGTTGATTGATCAGTGTTTGACATCCGCGAGAGCGTTTCGAAAGCGCACGGAGCAGCTCTTTAAATCGCGCGGTTTGTTTATTATACACAGACTGAAGCGCGCGTGACGCTCGCGGTGATTTCAGCGTCTGCCGCCTCTCAAAATGAGGACATAAACACATGAACAACATCTCCAGACCTGCTCTGAGAGTCACTTCATGAGCATTTTACCGTTTGATTCGAGTAAAACTAGCGTCATATCATATACACACAGAACTGTAAAGGTATTCAAAATAAAAGTTCGGTTTAACTTGGAAGACACTGCGGCAGAAATAATATTGTTCAGCAGACAGCACTGCTAATACTAGGCTACTATTACAATTATAAAAAAAAATTTTTTTTTAGTAATGATCACACAACAGTTATTCCATGTTTTAATTTTAATAGTAACCCCCCTTTGTTTGCCAAAATAAATAAACTTTGATTTTCAATAATTTAAAGAGAAATTAAATTAATGTTTTGTCTTCATTTGAAAACCAGATACAGAACACAGAATTTCTGAGGAAAAATAAAACATTTCATAAGGCTATTTTAAGAATAAATTTAAATAAACTAAGTTGTTTTTATGCATTCAAATAATTAGACATACTACACCAGAATTTAATAACAATAAAACATATGGTGAAAGAAAATAAAACACCCACTTATGAAAGTGGATAAAGATTTAAAATTTCTTGAAGTCTTTAACAACCTAGAAATGATGATTCTGTCTGAGCTTTGTGTTTTAAAATGAACACACACTAATGTAAACGTAGCCTAACAGATGTGTAAACTGAAAACTATTTTAACTTTATTAAAATTATTTATTTATTTATTGTGTTGGATATATTTTGTTCCTTTGTGCATTGGCTCAGGAGATGAGGCTTTGAGTCTGTATAAATATCAACAAGCTAAAAAAAAAAGTTTTTTGAGATAATGTAATCTTATTAAAACTGATTTCATAAAACTGGTATCGAAAAAAGTATCGTTCAGGAACCGGTATCGAACTCAAGGTATCGGTATCGGTATCGGTATCGAATTTAATAACAATAAAACATATGGTGAAAGAAAATAAAACACCCACTTATGAAAGTGGATAAAGATTAAAAATTTCTTGAAGTCTTTAACAACCTAGAAATGATGATTCTGTCTGAGCTTTGTGTTTTAAAATGAACACACACTAATGTAAACGTAGCCTAACAGATGTGTAAACTGAAACCTATTTGAACTTTATTAAAATTATTTATTTATTTATTGTGTTGAATATATTTTGTTCCTTTGTGCAGTGGCTCAGGAGATGAGGCTTTGAGTCTGTATAAATATCAACAAGCTAAAAAAAAAAAGTTTTTTGAGATAATGTAATCTTATTAAAACTGATTTCATAAAACTGGTATCGAAAAAAGTATCGTTCAGGAACCGGTATCGAACTCAAGGTATCGGTATCAGTATCGAAATTTTTTGAACGATACCCAGCCCTACTTATAATAATCACTCACCCAAAACCTTTAATTCATGCTTCAAAACCTAGTTTTGTGTCACAATAAAACACAAATAAAATGTTATCTTAAAATTTGTCAAACAACAAAGGTCTAACATAAATTAAATAGGCCTACATATTTTTCTGGTATAAATCGTTCCAGTTTAATTAATTTGGAACTGTTCAGATAAAACAAGGTTAACAGGTAGAGAAGGTCTAAATTTGGCCTGATAAATAGAATGTTTATCTGTCTTTAAACAGCTGTTCAACTTAAAACCTTCTCAGGGTTAGAGTGCAATCTAAGCAGACATTTTGCTTCAAGAACACCAAATGGCCCATATGCCTCCTCCAAGCCCATTCATTGATTTATGAAGATACAACACCCCCGAATTAACACCTTTATCTGTAGCTTTTCAAACACTTTTCCTCCCATTGTCATTGGCAGTAGATACCACTTCACAGGTTTTTATCTACATGTTGTCACATGCCAGCAGGTGGTGAGTGATTAAAGGATACGTCTCTTCTTGGTTTTCAAGACAAACTAGGCATACTAGGCACTGTATCCCACTCACACCTTTCCCCTGATAATGTTTTATTGGGTTATTAATAAACGATGCATTTAACAGCATCTCGTCATACTCATAATTCTGTTCTTTTCGTCTCTTTGATCACCGATCTGTTCTTTAATCATTTCCACAAAATGTCTCCGCCTGTCTGAAAGTTTACTCAAGTAGATCAGACGTGTCTTTGTTACTTGTGTTTCTTAAAAGTATTATCCCTAAAAGTCTTAATTGTATATGTATAAGCCATTTGGACTAGCCTGTTCCATTGCTAACATAATTTTACAAAAGGCACATACAAGTGTTTGCGTTTTGAGCTTAACCCAACCGGAAGAAACCATGTGATCACCTTTTATGCCTTCGAGTTATTACAGTAACGCGGAAAAACCAAAAAATCCCCACAAACACTTATAACGCTTAGTGACGCAGGAAGGATGGCAACAGGCGTGTTCAGCGCTCCTATTGGTCAAACGTCCGCAGTGCTGATCCCTGATTGGTCAGCACACCACAAGCCGTTCGGTACTTAGGCTTTGTTGAGAATCCATTTTGCTGTTAGACGGAGACAAACTGGAGAAGGAGAGTAATACCATTCCGCTGTTGAATCGGATTTGAACAAAGATTCGCATATCGGGAAATATTTTCTCTATAAACAGTTACAGCTGACAGACTAGACCAAGGGAAGACGAAGGGCTTATTCCATCAAAGCCTGAGGAAGTCGGTAAGTTGTTTTCTGCTGAGTTAAAGACATAGGGAGTCGTCGACGGTATTGACGCCATGTTGAGAAGAGTCTTTGTTTTGGTATTGGGCCAGAAAACATGACATAATACCCTTGTTTTTTGTCATTTAAAACCCAAGTTTTTTAGTAAAACATTACTGAAATTGACCTGCAATTCCGAACTAGCTAAAAATGTAACAGTTACTTTTTTAATGGGTAACAACCGTGAAGACATTGAGCACAATGGAGGAAGATTAACGTTAGATGTTGTTTATGTAATACCATATTCATAAAATATTTCGTACTATTCCAGGTTTTAATATATAATTGCTTAAATTACTACGCATATGCAACATTTTATCGTTTGATCCTAACTTATTTTTCACTTCTGTTATTTTCACTCATTGTTTTACACTAACAACTGGTTTAGTTAATGACTAAATATTATTTAAAACGAATGCATTTAGGACAGAAACAGAATAATATTATTGTTTCTTTTGTTAGATTCACGGCTTCTAGAGCACCGTGCGCCGAGGTGAGTTCATGTTCAGCTCGGTTACACGACAAAACAACGCTCATTGGCACATGAACACTTCAGATCTTGCTGGACATAGATGTGCAGCGAGAAGTAGATCGACTACTTCGAGGACCTGGAGCCCGATTGGTGAAGAGAAATTAAAAAGTGAAGAGAACCAGGCACTTAACTTTTCAAAAACAGAGAGGTAAGTAGAGGAAGTGAGTGGGGGATGGGTGTCTCGCTGGCTGTCTAGCGCTGCACGTAGCCCTTTGTTATTGTAAGCCTGCAACACCGGACGCTTAATAATTATTTTAAGCCTGTTTTTAAACCAGTTTGCACCCTTTAGCCTTTGTAACTGAAATATGTACTTATTTCTCTTTCATTAAACAAGTTCTTTGTCTTCTGATAGGTGACATCCAATCAAAGCAGTATGGGAGGTGGCGAGAGATACAACATTCCAGATCGCCCGGCGCCCAAGAAGAGCCACCAGATTGGCAGGGGCAAGCAGAGAAGTCGAGACCAGAATGGAGTGGTGCATTCTGCCGCCTCAGGAGCCTTAGGGGTGCCCCATCACCACAGCTATCGCAGGGGTGAGAAGGGCATCAGCTATTCTTGGTCTCCTGAGGCGCGGCAGGCCGCGCCTGTAGACAAGCAAAATGCCTCAGTTCATTTTGCCACACCTTATGATCAGAATTGGGAGGGTACCATATCCCATCTGAACAAACTTTTGTCAGCTCAGTGTGGTCAGAACTATGCTGGAGCCAAGTTTAGTGAGCCCCCATCCCCTAGTGTGCTACCCAAGCCCCCGGGCCACTGGGTGTCTCTTCCCATGGGCACTTGCGATCATCGTGAGATGATGACCTTTCAGTTAAAGAGCCTCCTGAAGGTTCAGGCCTAAAAAGGTCACACAACGCTGCTCTCTTAAACCAGTATACGAACGAAGGCTCCACTTGGGCATCTCTCCCTCCTCTTGAATGCTCCAGCTGCGTAATATATTTCACAGCTATTTTTAGATTTACGTCTTAGTAAGGTGATGACCATTTGGCAGGCAGATGTTTCTCCTGATGTTCATCACCTAACTTTAAAAAAAAAAAAAAGCAAACCGCTCCAATGATTATTACATCGCTGTAGCTTTTAAGGGGAGGTCGAGATCTTTTAGCGGAGCCGTATGCCATGACAAATGAACTGGATGTCCTCCTTAACTCGTTGCTCTGTTATGCTCCTGTTTTGTTTTGTTCTTTTTTGATGGCTACTTGTGACAGTCAGTGTATTTTTTTTTGTTTGTTTGTTTTTTTTCATTCTCAACCAGGCCTAGGAGTAGACAAAATTTGCACCATTTCCTTGCATTGTTTTTTGCCTGCTGGGGTTTGATGCATACTCTCGGCTTGAATTTTAATCATGCAGAGAGTGTCAGAAACCTCTAGGTGCTAAGCACTGCAGCATTTGTAGCGTTATAGTGCATACTGCATTTCCAGTTATCTATTTTTATTTTACTTTTTGGGAAGTAAAAGCCACTCGACTTCGTTCTGCAGGGAGACCTAAGAGAAAAGTATATGAAGGGGAACAAGCTTAAGTGAACATAGGTCATTTGACTAACCTCAAGTCTGATGAGATGACACAACGGACCTTGTGCTTTCAACACCTGTACTTTTTTTTTAATGGCGCTGTGCGCATTGCACTATAGGTGTTGAAATTCTCTAAGGTTCACAAGCTCTATTGCAGCGTTAAACTTTCTTTTTGCATCCCTTATAGCTTAGAAAACTAAGTGTGAATTTTTTTAATGTTTACCAAAGCTAAGAAATCAGCAATTTTCTGTTGGAACTCCCCCCTTGCTTGACCAGATCTGGTTACAAGTGCCATAAATCATCGTGTAAGGCATTGGTGTATATCAAGGTTTTGGTTGACAAATCATTTTTGGAATTCATTTTTTTTTTATGCTTTTAACTGTACTTTTGGAACGATCACAGAGCAAATATGCGGAAGAGGGTTATGATGCGAGAACATAGGACGGATGTTTTCTGTGGTCTTGTCTCATAGCCTTGTTTGCTCTGTGATTGTTTTGATACAAGCATTATGCTTAATGTGTGTATTATGGCACGGGGGAACTGAGAAATAGGGCGTAAGTCCAGTGAGGACATGTTTACATTGTTTGTTTTATAAGAAGGCGGACGGCCGACATTATACACACACACTGCCCTTTCTCACTTGTTGTTATTCTTGCACTGCTGTTCATTTGTTCAAAAGTTTCAGACAATGTTGCTCTTTCAACTGTGGATATGAGATGAAGCACCCCTTGCCACTTAGTAATGAGTATGGTGGAAACTACCTCTCTCGCAGAACGTGATGCTAATAGCTATCTTTAAGATAACAAAACAAAGCTGATGAGTTTTGATGTGTAATAGAGCCATGTAAATAATGAAATGTATAAAATGTTGTAGCATATTGTACATTTGTGCAGGAATGTTTGAAACCTGCAGATAAAGTATTTTTAGTAATAACACTGAATGTAAAAGTCACGCTAAGGACGTGGCTTGTTTTAAAAATGCTGAAGAATATTTTGTTAAAAAAAGAGAAAATTTTGCATAGTGCGTCAAAACCCCTGCACTGTGTAATTTGTTGCCAGTGATCTTGCACACAATATTTTTATTTTGTATAATGCACCGTGCAGGGGCAGAGCGAGCTTTAAGTGCAAGTAAAAAAAAAAATAAAGTAAAAAAACATTCTGAAATTGAAAGGGACTTTTATACATTTTGTTTTTGAGTTGCCTATGCAAAGAGAATTTATCTTTTAAATTTTTTTTTAAATTTTTTGCATTTATATGACCCTCATTATTTTGCCCTTTATCCAGAGTCCATAAAGCAATGTTGCATTTGCCCCAAGTCATTGGTCTTTCCTCCGCAGGCCAATGTTTGAAGCCAGCAATGCTGCATTTTACCTCCAGAATGCCAGATAATATTTTTATCTTTTAAAGTAAAAAGTAAATTATTTTAATGGAATGTGTAAAAGTCCCTTTCCTAAATTTGGTTATGAATAATTGGCTATGAATTTATCCCAACCTTGAAAATGTCACTTGAAATGGAAACTGAAAGCCCTTTTGGTAAGAATTGGTATGTACTAAAAGATTGTTTAATTTGGTCTAAAAAAAAGAATAAAATCCCTTTCCTCCCCCCCAGTACTGTCTTTGTTTGTGTTTTTAATCGGTAAGAGAGTTTAACATTTAAAAACGGATGGTGGTTAGTCTGCAAATACATAAGTTACTTTAATGATGTACAAATATTTGTTTTTGCCAATAATCTTAAACACTACTGCCAGTTCGAGCAGCAGGGCACGTAGAACAACTAGACAGTAGACACTGTATATTGGACTTCGGCCCAGAGTTTTGAAACCATTTACTGTGTGGCCCATGAAACTGATTATCTGTTTGGACAAGAACTCTGTCTGCTCGGGTAGACGGCAGCACCCATTGGATATGTTTTATAACTGTGGTCTATCGTTATGACGTCATTAACAATTTTTAAGAATTGAAAGTTATTTGGAAAGATTTGAATAAGCTTAGATACTTTTTAAACATTTATATTGCATTATTATTACAATATAATAAAACAGGCAGATGAATTAGGAGGTCTCTGTCAATCCAGACTAAAGTCAGACCAAAAAAGAAGAGATGGAAAAAATGACAACATATAAATGAAATGCAGGAAATGAATGGTTGGTGTTTGGCCGGAAACTTGAGTGATGTTTGCTTTAGAGAGCATGATTAAAAAAACCTTGCTCGTTTGAAGCCAAGCTTATTACAAACAAAATTCAGGCTACAGGGAAACTGGTTTGTATCATGAACGCCTTGTACTCGTTTGCAATGGCAAAATATTGTAAATTACAAATGCCAGTGATTATGTTTTCTGTTTATATTCTGTGGTTAGTCTGCAGTATTTGATTTACCCTGACGGCAACAGGACAAAAGGGTAAATAATAAAGTTATTATAACTACTATAAAGAATACAAAATTATAAATAATCCGGGGGCAATATTAAGTAATCCCTACAGCAAATTCAATTCATTCCTAACTCTTAGCCTATGGTTATTTAAGAGAATGTCTTGTAAATAACGTATTTTAATAAAATTCGCTTAACGTCGCTTTGGAAATTAAAGTGCGCAACGTCGAATGCAGTGGTTTCTGTTTTGTTTTCGACAGCACCATCAGCTGGAAGCATGGCTACATTACTGATGTCGATGAAGCAGACGTAACTTATTGAAGAAACAACCTTTCCATAATTTAAATTGAATTCAAACACCTTAATACAGCCTGAATATGGAGATTCCTTTGAGCTAAAAGTAACATAAGTAGATATTACAAACTCGTCAGGTTGTCGTCCACATTTTAGAGCACTGTATTCAAAATGCACGTTTGCTGCATGGACGTGTATAATTTGCATTGTAGAACAAAACGTGAAACTCTTTCAATAGTGTTCACTACAGAGATCTTATTTTACTCATAAATCGACAGTAAAAAAAAAATATTTCCGGGGTTTGGGTACAAAGCGACTCCAGCGCAGCACGGGAACTTTTATTATGAAAGAGTGACGTTTTTTTGGTTTAACCAGGAACTGCTGGCGCATGCGTAGAACGAAGCGTTTCACCTGTCAGACTTTCATCAAAAAATGGTTTCATCCGCAGAGT
Source organism: Barbus barbus (assembly GCF_936440315.1). Classification (NCBI taxonomy): domain Eukaryota; kingdom Metazoa; phylum Chordata; class Actinopteri; order Cypriniformes; family Cyprinidae; genus Barbus; species Barbus barbus. Next base: position 20,405,088 of record NC_136749.1, on the reverse strand, counting down.
GTCAGCGCTACCTGGACTGATGTCAACATTAACACAAATGGCTTTACTAAAATCAGATATGTGATCTCGCCAGCGGCATCCGGGAAAGCGTTTCTTGCTGTCAGTATACCCACCACCGACGTCGCACCTGACCGTACATCGTTCACAACCTATCCATTCAACCATTCACCCATCCATACATTCTTCTGCCCACAAGATTAACAAAAACATCCAGCCCCTCACAGCTCAGACCTTCTCAAAAAATCGCCGTCCGAGTGACAACGGTAAGCAGCAGCAGCTCACTGGAGAGGATCCGCTAACGTTACTCTATAGCTAGCCTACAGTAGCTTAGCAGTTCGCGTGTGTTCATGACATTTGATCGTGTTTGGTTGGTTATTCTGTCAGTGTGTAGGAAATGTGGTGCCGAGTGGAAAGATTTGGAGATATGTTTAGCATGAACCACTCATTCGTCATTGTCACACTGGCAAATCATTTTGTAGGACCTCATAGGGGCCTTCTCATCACATAATGGTCCCTTGTTCCCTATCAGCTGATCATGGGAAATGACAACCAGCCTGCCAAATGCATCGATACCATGTACAATTGGTTGGATTTTTGAATTTAGTTCAATTCAGTTGAAAAAAAATGTGGAAGATTTAAAGATTAATATGTTTACAATCTTGTTTTGGTTTTGGCCATAGTAAAACCTGTGGGCTGTTATGGTGCATCTTAAAGGGACAGCTCGTCCTCAAATAGAAATTCTGTTATCATTCACACACCCTCATGTTTTCTAAACCGGTTTGACTTTTACTTCAGTAGAACACAAAAGGAGAATTTAAGCAGAACGACAGCCTTGGTCACCATTGATTTCTATAGTGTAGAAAAGGACAGTGAATGATGACTGAGATTGCTATTCCTATTGTTTGGAACAATATGAGGGCGAGGAAGTGATGGTTTTAGGATGAACTGTCAATTTAATGCATTGTTTTCATTTATATTGTAGTTTTTTGAAAGAATAACATGGGAAATCACAACGGCAGAAAAATACAGTGCAGTAAAATATGGAAGTATTTATTTTTTCCCTAGTCAGTGCTTTATTGTTATTGTTATTCTTTGCCCTTTGAAGCTTTAAAGTAGCTCACCTGCAACTGAGTCACACCTGTTAATAATTCAACAGCCTCTCACAGCGTCTCCACCAGTGACAGTGAGCTCTTCTGAACACTAAAGGGCCTAAATGTTTGGTTGAGTGTAAAAATATTCCACACAGTGCAACTTAAAAGGATAGTTCACCCGAAAATTAAAATTCTGACATCATTTACTCACCCTCAAGGTGTTCCAAACCTGTATGAGTTTCTTCTGTTGAGCAAAAAGGACGATATTTTTAATGTTGCTAACCAAACAGTTCATGGTAACCAGTGAAGTATTGACAAAATACTATTGAAGTCAATGATTATCGTCAATTGGTTTCCATCATTATTCAAAATAACTGCTTTTGAAACTCATACAGGTTTGAAACAACATGAGTAAATGATGACAATGTTAATTTTTGGTGAACTATCCTTTTAGTCTTGAGTATGCTGGAATCTGGGTGTGAGTTCTTTTTTGCCATTATCAAGCATGTGATCTACACTGCAATATTAGTCATTGGGTACACTCCTTTTGATTGATTTTAACCTTTTGTGCTTTTTTTTTCCCCTCTGTTCCTTTACACTGAAGGTGTGATGTTCGTACGAGACCTTGGAATTGGCTTTTAGTCCCATTGTGTAGGACGATGAATGCAGAGGAGTTGGAACTCCTTGGTAACTCGAAATACAGAAACTATGTGGCAGCGGTAGATAAAGCCCTTAAAAACTTTGAGTACTCCAGCGAATGGGCTGATCTCATCTCAGCGCTTGGGAAGCTCAACAAGGTCTTTTTCTACACCCACTTGATCAAATTTAGAAGCTCCTCCAAATGTGGCAGTTGCTTTACTGATCTTGTTTTTCTGTATTGTGTGGACAGGTCTTGCAAAACAATGGCAAGTATCAGGTTGTGCCTAAGAAATTGACTATTGGAAAGCGTCTGGCCCAATGCCTCCACCCGGCGCTGCCCAGCGGGGTTCACCGCAAGGCCCTGGAGACCTACGAAATCATCTTCAAGATCATTGGACCAAAGCGCCTGGCGAAGGATCTTTTCCTTTATAGGTAGAGATTGTCCAAGATTGATTTTTCTGCTACAGTGACTTTTAGTGCCTAATATGTTCCTTTTCACCCTCCCTCCTCAGTTCTGGCCTCTTCCCTTTACTATCCAATGCTGCTATGTCTGTGAAGCCAGTATTACTTGGGTTATATGAGACCTACTACCTTCCCTTGGGAAAGACTCTAAAACCAGGCCTGCAGGGACTCCTGACCGGTGTATTACCTGGTCTGGAGGAGGGCTCAGAGTATTATGACAGGTAAAATAAAAGATTTTTGAACTAGAACGTACTAGTTTCAATTTTTTCTTCTTCTTTTAAGTCTTCTGTTCTATTCAAGGCTGCATGTATTTGAACAAAAATACTGTAAAAATAGAAATATAGTAAAATATCATTACATTTGAAAATAGCTGTTTTCTGTTTTAATTGGTGCTGTCAAACGATTAATCCTGATAATCACATCCAAAATAAAAGTTTTTGTTTACATAATATATGTATGTGTACTGTGTATATTTATTATGTATATATAAACACACACATACAGTAAATATTTACATGTTTACATGCATATATTTATATTCTTATATTTTATGTTATATAAATATATTTAACATTTAAACAAAACATATTTTTCATGAATATATACATACATGTTTGTATTTATATATACATAATAAATATACACAGTATACATACATTATGTAAACAAAAACTTTTATTTTGGATGCAATTAATCATTTGACAGCACTAGTCTTAATATATTTTATAATGTATTTTATTCTTGTTACAGCAAAGCTGAATTTTTAGCAGTCATTACTACTCCAGACTTCAGTGTCATGTGATTCTTCAGAAATCATTTTAATATGCTGATTTGGTGCTCAAGAAACTTTTTTTTCTTATTATCAATGTTAAAAATAGTTGTGCTGTGTAATATCTTTGTGGAAACCATGATGAAAACAAGATTCTTTGATGAATAGAAGTTCAAAAGAATAGAATTTTTCACAGTGTTTGTCACATAATTTAATGCATCATTGCTGAATAAAACAATTTCATAAAAAAAACCAACTAATTCTCACTGACCCCAAACCTTTGAACAGTAATGTATATTCGAATCATTTCAAATATTCTTAAAAAAAAAAAAAAAAGTTAAATGATTGAAATTTTAAGGTATTAATAGAGCAAATAAACATGTGCAATGAAATACCGGCCAAAATATATCCTGTATCGACTAATACAGATAAACAAAAACAATTTCCAATATCAACTGACAACTCATATGTTTCTTGATATATTGTGCATCTCTAATCTTAAATCTTATTTCATCTGTTGTCTAAAGGACCAACACCCTGCTAGAAAAGGTGGCAGCAGCTGTGGAGCAGCCGGCCTTCTACAGTGCCCTGTGGGGCAGCATCCTAACCAGCCCTCCTGTGCGCTTGCCTGGAGTGTCCTTCGTCTTACTGCATCTTAACAGAAAACTATCCATGGAGGACCAGCTGTACATCATTGGCAGTGACATCGAACTGATGGTACACTGATCAATAGACATAATGCAAACCAAACAGCATTTAATAATGAATGATTCAAAATATAGACATTGTTCAATTGGCCGCCACTGAGTTTTTTCATGTTTATATCATTGTTTTTATCAGGTGGAAGCAGTCAGCACATCTGTACAGGATTCTAGTGTGCTAGTGCAGAGGAGCACCCTGGATCTTATCCTGTTCTGCTTTCCCTTCCACATGAGTCAGGTAACAATACTGATTTGCTAGAAGGAACATTTCCAAAAGTCCTGTCCGAGATCCGTCTTTGTTGCTTCTCAGGTGGCAGAGTTACGGATATTTGTAGATTTGGTTTTAATTATGAGTTATTCACTAGTCACAAAATGTTAAAGTATTTGACAAAGAAATGAAACACTAACATTATATTGTAACTGTGTGGTTCATTTTAGGCTACACGTCCAGACATGATCAGAATTCTGTCTGCAGCACTTCATGTTGTTCTAAGAAGAGACATGTCTCTGAACCGTAGACTCTATGCTTGGCTGCTGGGTGAGTTATTGATGCTTCATACACAAACTGTATGCCATCCATCCTTTTTATTTTTGTCCCAGCTTTCAATTATATGGCATTCCTTAGTCACGTTTTGCTTGTGTTTGCATATATCCAAGCTGATACACTACCGTTCAAAAGCTGTGGTCCATAAGATATGTTTTTTTGGTTTTGAAAGAAGTCTCTTATGCTCACCAAGTATGCTTTTATTTGAGCAAAAGTACAATAAAAGAATAATATTTGAATTATAACAAATAACTGTTTTATATAATATTTTAATATATTTAAAAATTGTGATTATTCCTGTGATTGTTAAGCAGTCATTCCTCCAGTCTTCAGTGCCACATGAGCCTTTAGAAATCATTCTAATATGCTGATTTCTTATTATTATCAATGTTAAAAACAGTTGGGCTGCTTAATATTTTTGTGGAATTTTTTTCGAGGACCTTTTAATGAATAGAAAGTTCATTAGAAATGCATTTATTTGAAAATAGTAATCGTTTATGTTGTAAATGTTTTTAATGTTTTAATGTTTACTAGTTGCAGTGCATGCCATAGTTAATTTGACAGATTTATAGAAACAACTAAAATTTGCTGAATTTTTTTTTTTTGGTTGACCTTATTTTGTCTCTTACTTGCTATCAATATGCTGTGGATGAATATTACGGTAAGTTTATACATCTACAAATAGCCTGTTATCATATTTTTATAAACACATCCTCATTTATTTCCTTGTATCTCTGTAAGTAAAAAAAAAAATTGAACATCTTTGTACTCATGTCAATGTGCAAATCGTATGCTTGATGTTTTCAGGCTTTGATAACAATGGTGTGCAAGCAGGCCCTCGCAGCACCCGACTCAGTAATCCAGAAGAGCACGTCACACACTACTTTAACACTTACTCCAAGGACATGCTTGTTCAGGTAAGGTAAAACCTAGAAGTTCAAAGCAGAGTATAAAATACAAACAGTGAGAGTTTCACCCATTTTTTGAATGTAGCATTAGAGGTGCGATCCAAATTTTATGTCTTAAATTAAGAAGGATTGATGTGGCTCATTTTTGTTGTTTTGGGCTCTGAGCATCAATGGGACATCAGAAATCCCTGGTTTTCACAGTTCTCTAAACAAATATTTCCAGACACAGAGAAATCAAAAGCAGTGAAGAAGCTTCAAAAGTTATCTTTCTTGTTTGAGTTTCCTTTTGTTGTAAGATCAAACCATTTTTGTTATGTCTGCAGTGGCACACAGGTGCATGGACACATTTTGTCAATAAGCTACTCTGTGAGTCTTGACTTCTCTCCATGTGGTCTGCATGCATGGTTTAGCTTGCAGTGAGACACTAGTCCCAGTGCAGGCACAGACAGAGCTGTTCAGTGCCATGCGTTTAAACCGTCCTGCTACCCCTGGGGTTGAGTTTGGGGCTTCAGCAGGGGGAGTTTTGTTTTTGGCATTTTCCTCTCTTGTTTTATTGGAGGGGGAATTGTTTGATTGCGTGCCATCTGGTTTGGGCCACTTGTTGGATCTCGCTTGTTTGGGAAGTAGGTTATTGCATGGACCGTCTGTTCCTCTGTCTGTGCAGCCATGCGGTAGACCAAGTGTGAAATCCCTAAAGAACTGAAACGCACACACTTGCACAGGCATTCACAGTATAATGGAGATAACTTTTTTCTCAAGGGTACTGCAGAGGAATCTATCTTGGATACTTTTGTTACATTTAGATTACATTTGCTGTCATCTAACGCTCACTTGAAGTTAATTTTTAAAGTTGGCATGAAATGAAAAGTCACCCTATTTTGTTTGTTTTAAAAAAAAATGCATGTTATAGATCTTGTTATACAGTGGTAGCAAAAATGACTAGAACACTGGTATTTTCACCAGCTAAAAATGTTTTTAAGGCAGTTATTTCTATCTTTTTCTGTAGTGTGTCAGTAGGAAATATCAGTTTACATTTCCAAACACTCATTTGGCCATTAATTGTAATTGAGATTTTTGTTTGCATAAGGAGTCTGACAACAGCCAGTGCTCCACACAGAGATCTGAACAACTGAGAACAAACTGAGACAGACTAAATCCAGAAGAACTGTGGCAACATCTCCAAGATGTTTCAAGAAACCTACCTGCAAAGCTACAGTACTGTTAAAAGTTTTAGGGTGTATTCACACCAGGAAAGTCTGCTAGTTCACTTGCTTTGGTCCGGACCAAATACAATGTTTGGTGTGGTTTGCTTTCACACTGCTCTTTTTGTAAGTGAACCAGAAATTGTAAACAAAACAACACGTGTACTAAGGTCATCCATTCATTGGTTCATCCATTCAACCTTACCAGAGCTCGTTTGGAACCGGACCGAGACCACCTCTTCAGCTGGGTATCGTTACGGTTGTTTGGTCCGCACCCGAGTGCGATTGCTGTATTCACACCTGCCCAAAAGATCCGCTTCAAAGGGGAAGCGAACTTGAGTTCAATTCAGTCTAACCAAACAAGACAGGTGTGAATACACCCTTAGGCACTTGTGTAAAAATGCTGTAAAATGAGGATGCTGTCAAAAATAATGTCATAAATAGATTTTCTTTATCAATTAACTTCTATTAACTAAATTAAATCAACATTAAATCAACATTTGGTGATCATCCTTTGCATTTAAAGCAGCTTTTGCCCTAGGTGCACTTGCACACAGTTTTTCAGGTAGCTTTGCAGGTAGGTTTCTTTTAGCATCTTGTAGACGTTGCCACAGTTCTTCTGGATTTAGTCTATCTCAGTTTGTTCTGTTTCTTCATGTCATTAGCTGGTGAAGATACTAGTGTTCTAATAATTTTGCCACCACTGTAGATTGTGAATCTGTTTCATTTCAACTTTAAGAACTATAATAATTTACTTACTAACACTGTTAAAATTAATCATTAGCAAAGATTTGTTTTTCACAATTATTATTATTGTTTATTATTGTTGCTGGCAAGGATTTGATTGTCAGTGCATGCCTAAATTTGTCTATCTGTTTGTTTGTAGGCCATGGTGGGGATCTTGCAGGGGAAGGCTAGAGGAGGGGAGGAGGAGAGCATCCTGATGCATGACTTAAAGCCGTTTCGCATTCTCATCAGCCTTCTCGACAAGCCTGAGCTGGGTACAGCTATTACTACATGACGTCTATGGTAGACAAATGCTTGGACTCACAGAAAGAGTGCATGCAATTGCCTTGATGCCTTTTTGTCTATTTTATTTAGGCCCAGCAATCTTGGAGGATGTTCTGATCGAAGTGTTTCGCACCCTGCACACTCAGTGCCGTGCTGAGTTGGACCTTCAGAACCAAAACCCTTTCAGCAAAGACCAAACTCAGCTTAGCAGGTCTGCACTGCTTTTATCTCACTAATAGCTTTTACTAGGGCTGCACGAGAAATCGCATGCAAATCTCATGTGCATCTTGTCAGTAAAGCCGGTTCTGTGATTAGTAGCAAATCTCCATCACGTGCATTCACAGAGCCGTAGACTACTGACAAGCTACGCAATATCACATTCATAATCGAAGGCGATTCATCTGCGATTATGAACGCAATATTGCGTAGCTCGTCTGTGATCTATGGCTCTGTGTATTAAATGCCACTCCATCTGAATGCACGTGATGGAGATTTGCTACTAATCACAGAACCGGCTTTACTGACGAGATATGCATGATAATCACAAGCGATTTATTGTGCAGCCCTAGTTTTTACAATTATGCAGCTGTATTGCAATATTTTCCGTGTAAATGTATCTTTTGTGGTGTTGTTTTTCAGCAAACTCCGAGAGAACAAGAAAACAGCAGAGCTCATTAAAACCGCCAACCTTTTGTTTAACTCCTTTGAGCCCTACTACATGTGGGACTATATTGCATGCTGGTTTGAGGAATGCTGCAGGTGTGTGTGGGATATTGGGAGAAAAATATAATGAATTTTTTGTTCCATTCTTCCTTAACTTCTTTCTCTTTTTGTAGGTGGACTCAGAGCAGTCCTAACCCTGGAAAGACTACGAGTGCTGAGACATCAGCACGCTCATTGGTTGAGTTCTGTGAGCTGGTGGACTTCTTGCTGGACATTGTATCTTTGGTTGGTAAACTTAGAAATAATAATTTATCAATTGAATTTTTTTTATTACTTTATTATTCCCCATTATCCATTTTCTACTTTAAAAAAGTGCTGAGATTTAGATGGTTTAATCTGCATTTCATGTTAGTTATAGGCAACTAAACTAAATTTTAGTGACACTTGGATTGTCTTGGCCTCATAACTTAGACATTTTCTACATGTGTACAAATGTTTTTGTGTGTTGATGTCCTTGTGAAAGTTTCAGAGATCATCTAGCTCTTAGTTTCTCTAACACTGGTTGTGAATGAAGCAATCAGGGTTTCTGAAGTGTGTTTTCTGGCCTCTGCTCTGCTCGCTTCTGTCTGTCTGAAATTCTCTGCTCTCTTTTTCTTCCCTCGAAGCCTACTAGAAGCATGAGGGTTATCTGCCAGGTACAGTACTGCTCTTACTTGCCTCCTTACCTCACCTTCACTTCACTCTAATTGTTTGGCTACCTTCCCAGAAACATCCATATTAAAGTGCCTGTAATCACGTCAGGTTGCTTACTTAAAAAATCCTGCATCTCACTCTTGACAAAAATAAACGCCACTTCAGCTTCACACCACTCACATACTCTGATCTCAAATGCCATGAAAACAGATTAGCGGAGTGATACAAAAATTAAGATGTCTCTGTGCTGTTATATTAAATTATATCTAAAATGTTATGATATATGATTACCTCAAAAGCATTGCTCATGTTTATCTATGGATGCTGCGGAAGGTAGAACCATAAACTTGCATGTGCTCACCAATTTAAAAAGCGTGTTACTCCTTTTTACTCCACACATTAAGCCTAAATTGTTCTTACTTGCTTTTGCAGTTTTGTTCACCATCACTCGTAATGTACAGTACTGACTATAATGCAGGAATGGGCCTCCAGCTGCCTTAATATTAATGAAGAACTGAACCTCACTCCTGTCTTTTTGTCTGTCTAGGAGACATACATTGAGATCCAGACAGAGCACCTACCTCAGTTGCTGCTTCGGATGGTTTCTGCTCTTACCACACACCTGCAGGCCCTGGGCCTCAGAGAGCTCACCCACTGTCTGTGCCTTTGCTCGAAGATCCTCAGCAAAGTCCAGCCCCCTCTGGTGTCCCCCCTTGCGCTGCCCTCTGGTCCATCATCTGCCGCAACTACCCCTTCTGCTAGAGACAAAGATGAGAAAAGGGTGAGAGCAGACAATCAAATTATTAAAACATGATCAGTGAATACATATCCCAAGCCAATTCACATATATGACTGACTTTCTGTATTAATTACATCTTTATCATATTATATTGATTGATATTATGTGATATTGATTGATGTTTCATTGATATTATAAATACCATACTACATACTAATAAAAGCATACTATATGCAGGGTTTACAAAGTCATGGAAAAACTGGGGACAAACCTGGAAAAGGGAAAAGTTTCAATAGAATGCATTTTTTTCTAGTTTCTAGCAGCTCTAAAATATTTCATCATCATCTCGAATTTTTTTTAGCGCAATCTTGAAAATAATTTTCATAAATCTGTATCCAGTAATTATCAGGGTTCCTATGGACATGGAAAACCTATAAATATATATGGGAATTTTATGGAAATATGGGAAAACTGATTTCCAGGCCTGAAAAATACTATACTAAACTAAAATAAAATAAAATAAAATAAAACAATCTTAAAAAGTAATGAAAAAACAAAGTTGCTTTGTAAATGTAGTTGCTGTGATGTATATTTAAAAAAAAAATACCTCTGTCCAGTAATAAAACCTGCAGGTAACAGGAAGATGGACCTCCTTTATTTCTGTCATTTCTATAAACTTTTATTGTGAGAATTGTGAGATTTCAGTGAACGTTTGATTACCAATGAATATTCAGAGTTATTTATTAGTATGTAAATGTCAGCTATTTACGCTTCCCTTCGTAACTAAAGAAATAAATCAAAAGAAAGTAATAGAATCCAATTAGAATTTGTGTTGCTTTGAGAAGCTTTTATTCAAACCCAACCAGGGAAATACATTGGCACCAATGCACAGACAGAGTGTGATGCTAGACTGAAACAAAACTTTCTCTCTCATCTCTGCCCCGTGCTTCATGTACAATTTGTTTAGGCTTTCCTCACAGGGAATATGTAGTGTAGATTAAACAGTAGCTTGTCTTAAATGTTCAGAGTTCAGTGCTGAAATGTATTCTTTTCTTCTCTGACTTTGTACATCACTCAGTACTTTATCTAACTGCCAATATCAACAGTACTCTGTCAACTTAGAATGTCTCTAATTGTTTTAAAGTCTTTGAAAATGGTCTCTACAGCATTAGTCTGTTAAAGACAAGCCAATATGGCCTGTTTGCTATACAAGCACTGGCCTGGAAACAACCATCCTTTTGCCTGATGGTGTGTGTCTTTCACTGACTCCCTGCTATGGGGCCAATAGACAGGATGGTCCTCCCTCATGACGCAAGTTTTTTAGGGTGTGTGTGTGCCATGACCTGTTTGTTACCTTACTAGGACTATGTATCTCCATCTTAAGTGAAGCTTCATCGAAATTATGCCAGACTCCCTGGATGGTCCCAGCATGCAGGGAGAGAAAGCAAGGGAATAGGGATGAGACGTTCATGCACAGCTGAGTTCCCCTCTCTAGTGGGAGCCAAGTCTAGCCTCTGAGGCCCAAGAGTCTGTCATTTCCACTCAGGTGAAAATGGACTTCAACCTCTCAAGCTCTCGCCTTTTCCTCCTCTGGGGCTCATGCAGTGCACTGCTTGCCACCTGAGTCTGGCTCTGTGCTACACGGTTTTGTGATTGGAAGCACTTAGTTGTGGATGTCTGAATATTTTATAGGCAGCCCACAGTGTGATGGGAAGGGCCATCATGTAATAGTGTAGGACTGCAAGAGATGTGTTCTGGGGGGAAAAAATGGCCTCTGATTTGACAAGCATAGAAATCGTTGTAGCTGTATATACTCTCTATGAGTATATAATAATGTAATATTTTTGACATGATGCAAATAGGAATTTGCAAAACCACTTTAAGCGCTTTTACTTGACCATGTGTACACAAGATGGATACTTGTATTTAAAAAAAAAAACGCGTGGTACTTTGCCGATTCCCGTTTCCAACTCTCCACCCCACGCTCTCCAGTTATTCTCTACTGTACTGTCTGCTAAAAGCATGAAAAAGGCCAAAAAAAGTTTTTACTTTTGCAAACAGTTTTTACTTTTTTTGTGCAAACATTGAAGGATAAAGTTGTCTGCAAGCTAACTAAAAGTACCACACCTAAAAATACAGAAATGAATCCAATATGACTTAATGAAACTACCGTGACTGTGAAACTGTTTAGGTTTTGCACTGTGTTGTCTTGCTGGAGAGTAATGAATACAAATTTTTACATTCCCTATCTTTCTCAGACTCTACCAGTCACTCTTGAAGTCTCTGGCAGCACTGATGTATTTGATGATGGCGAGAATGCTTCTAGCAGCCGGTTGTCAGAAAGTGGATTTACTGACTTCATCCAGTACCAAGCAGAACGTGGGGAGCAACCTGATAACATGCAACATCCCGAAGATGATGCATCCAGCCCTGAAGATGTACCTATCCAACCCAAATCTGGGCTCAGTAGTTCAGCCCACATCAAGCCCCAAGACAAGCCAGTGATGCAGTGCTGCCTTGAGCATTTTCAGCAGTTCCTTTCTTGCTTAGTGAGGCTTTACATTACCCCAGGTGGTCAGACAGAGGCAGGAAAGAGCTGCAGTGCAGAAATGGACACTCTAACTGTGGTGGCTGATAAAAGACACACAAGTGGGTTTGAGGAGCAGATGTCTTCTGAGCAGATGGAGTGTCTGGCTGCATTCACTGCTGCCTGCCAGCTCTTCCTGGAGTGCTCTAGTTTTCCAGTCTATATTGCTGAGGGAAACCTAAAGTCATCACCCACTAGAGAGGAGCAGGCAGGTAAAAATGACCTTCTATTGCCCATTTCTTAACTTTAACTCATTACCAAGGTGAGACCAGGACATAGTTTTGCTTGACTGCCTCCCTGAAACATAACTCAGGAAAAAAGTGTTGGTTATCACTTTAGTATACATTCCTTACATGCATAATTTTAAAATCTTTTTTTTCACATGGATTATACCTTTATTAAATGCAAAGGGATTCTGGGGCAGTTAACGAGTATATAAATACAGGGTTTGTTTCACACTCAAAATCCTTTTATGTAGCACATTTGTTTTGTGCCAATGCTTGCCCGACAGGTGAGAGTGTTCAGCCAGCGTTGTGGCTTCAGACCCTGATGGATGCGTGCTGTTCAGCAGATGATTTCTGTATTCAAGCGGTGGCTATCTCACTTGTAATGGACCTTGTCGGACTCACACAGTCTGTAGCTATGGTGACAGCTGAGCGTGTGGCAAGTCCAGACTCGGGCCAGCCAATGAGTCCGAGCCAGGGGCGTGTTGCAGTGGTGATTCGACCTCCACTCACATCGGGTATCTTGAAGTACATTGCAGAGAAAACCAATTTCTTCAAGGTGTTCATTATTTCCTTACTCATTTGCATTCTTTTGTAGTCTCTTCTTCTATCTTGATCACGTTTTCACTTCTTGTAGAGTGTAGCTCTTATTTTATGGGATCAGTTGGGAGAGGAGACACCCCAGCATCACAAGCGCAGTGTGGAACTCTTTTACCAGCTTCACAATTTGGCTCCCTCACCCAGCATTTGTGAAGATGTCATTAGCCACCAGCTCATGCATCGGGACAGGGTCAGTCATACATGCACCCCATAGACACCCCACTAAAAATTTGCATGGAGTTGCACAACTGTACATGCACAGATTTGTTTTCACATCTATTACCAAATTTTATTTTAGAGAATACGTCTGGAGGCTCATGTAAAATTCTCAGTTCTTTGGCACCTAACCAGAGACTTGAATATCACCAAGTCCTCCCCTTTCAATCGGACCTTTGACAGGTAACAGCACTTCTATGGTAGATGAACTCTAAAAACACAAAAAAAATTTCAGTCACTTCACTGTTCTCTTCCTGTTGTAGGTCTCTGTTTATCATGTTAGACAGCCTCAGTTATTGGGATGGATCTGCAAGTGCTGTTGGCAGGGCCTGGCTGAACCAGGTTTTGCAGAGACATGACATAGCTCGTGTTCTAGAACCTCTACTGCTTTTGCTGCTGCACCCTAAAACCCACCGTGTATCCATACAACGGGTTCAAGCACAGCGTCACTGGACCCAGGTCTTTCCCACCCCCCCGGAACAAGAGTCCTCTGAACCTATTTACCTGAGGGATATGGGCTGTACTGAAAGTAAGAGGGTTTTTCTAGCAATTTAAATAGATTTAGCTTTAGCATCTCCATTTTTTTTTTTTTTTTTTTTACCAAAACAAGTTAATGCTAACAAACATGCATTTGTCTCTTCCGCAGATTATAACCAGATATCAGGGGATGGCCACAAGGGTGTCCACGCGTGTAGCAGATGCCTCCCATTGGATGATATGGAACCCTTTAGTCTCACAGTTAACCCTTTGAGTGACAGTCTTTCTCTCTTGAGCCTCAGCAGTGAGAACCTTCAGCTCTGTGGGGAATATCAACCTCCTGATCAGCAGGGGGAGCCCCAGAGCTCAGATTCGAGTGGGTCTCAGTCATCCACTGTAGACAATGGCAGCTTTGATGAACTGGAGGGAGGTGGTAGCACTATTAATATATCTGATCCTGTACTTTGTCAGTCTGTTTCATTAGAGGAAGAGTCCTTGCACAAAGCAGTATCTGCTGTGCTTTTTGATATAGTGGACAGGGTGGTGCAAATGGTGGAGAAAGAGTCCTCTGAGACACCATCTCCTGATGGCTGGCATCAGACAGATTCTGACAGTTCCAACTCATCCACCGATATGTCCAATGGCCCATGCATCACCCTTGCCCCCTTCTCCAACACCCAACCTAGAACACTCCCAGAACTGGTTGCTGGGGGAACCTTGGAGTTCCTGGCTGTGGCTTCAATCGATGCTTCAGTGGAAGAGGAACATCGGGAAGGCATTGCTCGCCATAGCTCCTCTCCCTCGATCATTACGCTGCCCGATGGTGGTGGCAGTGCTGCCACTGAGCAAAGTCTCCAGGTTGATGACCCCCACCGCAAGCGCAGCCACAGCAGTACCCAGCTCAGCCTAAAGGGCAAAATTATGGAGCGTCTGGTTGACAAATCCCCAGGAGCCAAGCCCAAAATCAAAAAGGTCAAGAGGAAAGATAATGAGAAACGCAAGACCAACCAGGCCGAGAAGAGCCGGCCAACCAGCATCTTCTTCGGTGACAGTCTTGACCTGGAAAACTGGTACAGCTGTGGGGAAGGGGAAGTTTCAGAGATTGAGAGTGACATAGGCTCACCCAGTGGTGGGGCTGCTTGTGGGGTGGGAGGATCTCGCACCTCTGGGTCACCACCTCGTTTTAACATCCATCCCCTATACCAGCATGTGCTGCTGTACCTTCAGCTTTATGACTCCTCTCGGACTCTGCATGCACTCTCTGCCATTGCAGCCATGCTACGTGCTTCACCATCAGGATTTGTGAGCGCAATCTCCACCACCAGCATAAACAACACACACACACCACAGCTCTCTCTTCTGCAGAACCTGCTAGCACGCCATCGCGTCTCTGTCATGGGCAAAGACTTCTACTGCCCCATCCCACAGGACTCGCACTCCCACTCCTTCAGAAGTGCCATGTTCCTGGAGATCATCATCTCCCTTTGCCTCTATTTTCTGCGCAGCTATTACTCAGCCCATGTGGCCGCCACATCACAGGATCTGGCAGGCAACCATGCCATGCAACTGACCAGCGTGGAGGTGTTAACTTTGCTCTTCAGTGAGCTCGTCAAAGTCACTGGGGGCTCAGCCAAGGGCTTTGCAAGCTTTATTTGTGACGTACTGTCCAAATGCAAGGTGCAGAAGGTAGTGTTACACTGTTTGCTTTCCACCATCTTTAGTGTACAGAAGTGGCATGAACACCGTGTCCGTGGCACCAATGTGGCTGCAGTTGAGGAGGGCCTTTCAGAAGACAGCGTCATCAATCTGTCAGAGGACCAGTTGGACAACTGCAGCGCCATACAGTCACAACTCCTGCGTCTGATGCAGAGCCTGGTGGTGTTGGAGCACCGTGTGATGATCCCAGTGGAAGAGGGTGGTGAGGGAGGTCCGGGGTTGACTGGGTCTAGTGGAGGACCTAATGGCCCCGGGGCTGGGTTTGAGCTGATTGGAGGCGAGGTAGAGCATGTCAACCCGCAACAACCTATGACTTCCCTGCAATACCTGCATGGGCAACCCATCACAGCTCAGGGCATGTTTCTATGTGCTGTGATCCGAGCCCTGCATCAGCATCATGCTTGCAAAATGCACCCACAGTGGATTGGCCTTATTAAAGCCTCTCTGCCATACATGGGAAAAGTCCTTCGGCGAGTAGTTGCATCTGTTACACTTCAGCTTTGCAAAAACCTCGACAACCTTATCCAGCAATACCGCTATGAGACGGGCCTCACGGACACCAGGTACTCGTCCACGTAGCAGAGAAACAGAGTCATATTGCAAATCATGTTATTATTTAAATCTTTAAACTGTTAATATAGAGTATAATCACAAACTAATTGGTTATATTGGCTTGAATTCATGTGGTAGTATATTTACATCCACAAGAGGGCACTGTTCACCATCAGTTCCTCAGTTATTGCCCTAACAATGTCATGGCAGGCTTTAAAAGGCACTTTAGGGAGTATAAATTAAATGCTATGCACTTTTGAAGTAATACTTTATGATGAGAAATCCAAGTGTGTTTGTGTGTACGCTGTGTGTATTTTTAGGCCCCAGTGGATGGCACTGTGTATCCCTCCTGACCTGATTTTGACTGTACTAGAAGGAATGACAGCCATTATTCATTATTGTTTGCTAGACCCAACATCACAATATCACCAGGTGAGGGAGCTAGCTAGCCATGTTTGTGTTTCATGGCTCCTAAATGCTGATTGTAGTGGACAAAAATAAGTGAACGATACTTTTATATACTGTACTTATGTGTGTGTATATATTTATATATAATAATGAGTGCATGATTTTTTTTTTTTCAGTATTAATTTTTTTGTATTAATTCTTTTTAGACCTTAGTTTTAATAGTTTTTTTTATTATTATTCTTTTTTTATTCTATCTACTTGTTTTCTTTATAAAAAACAACAACAACACTTGCTACGTGTACTGCGTTAGGTTAACCGAGACTTGTTATAGCGCTTGCATATTGTTGCTCTTTTGTTGGTTTTGATTGCTTCTATTGTCCTCATTTGTAAGTCGTTTGGATAAGAGCGTCTGCTAAATAACTAAATGTAAATTAATTAGTGCTTACTGCTTAGGTGTGGGCTTTGAATTAGAGTTTTTCTTAATCTTTATGTGCATGTATTCCTCAGCTGCAGGCAAATGTAGATCAGAAGCACCTTGCGGAGGCCCGTGCAGGGATTCTCTCCATCTTGCACACAATTATGTCTTCTGTAACCCTACTGTGGGGCGTTCTCTATCTGGCTGACGGTTCTGACAGGCCAGCTGTAGCTTCTGCCTGCTCCACCTCCAATATCAACCTAGGATCCACAAAGGTACCACGAGGAGACTGGACTTGTGTCTTGAGACATGTGATGACTGTGCTTTAATGCTTTTTGTAGTCTATGTGCTATGCTAACTAGAATTGTTTTCATGGGTTGTTCACAGAATCTCAGGCAGCAAATTCTAGAGCTGCTGGGTCCAATCTCAATGAATCACGGGGCTCACTTCATGGCCGCTATTGCCTATGTGTGGAATGAAAGGAAGCAGGCTAAAACTTCATCCAGGAACAAGGTATGAGCTACACCAGAAGTCAGTGGTTAGTTTTTTATCTTCACACTACAAAACAAACATACTGTATTTCATCTGTGTGCCTGTGTTTTAGGTAATTCCTATAGCTAGTGAGGAACAGCTTCTCCTTGTGGAACTTGTTCGTTCAGTAAGTGCCATGCGAACTGAGACAGTGATACAGACAGTGAAGGAAGTCCTAAAGCAGCCACCAGCCATCGCCAAAGAGAAGGTACAGTAACAGATATACCCCGACTACTCACGTAATTCCTCTCCAGTCACTGTCAGTTACTGCTGTTGGTTTTACAGGTGGCTTTAAGACTCACCTACACCTTTTCTCATTTTACAGAAGCATCTTTCCCTGGAAGTGTGCATGCTTCAGTTTTTCTATGCCTATGTGCAGAGGCAAGTGAACTATACTAATATCAGTATATGCCAAATGTAGTGTTTAAATTACTCTTGTCAGTCTCACTGCTCTTTCTTTGTCTACTTTAGGATTCCAGTGTCTAGTCTGGTTGATAGCTGGCCATCACTCTTGGCATTGTTAAAGGACTCTGTCCAGCTCAGTCTGCCTGCTCCAGGACAGTTCCTTATACTAGGGTAAGTGCTTTCTCACTAGCACATTCATATAGTGATTTTTACTTATAAATGGTGGCAAATGAAAGAGAATGAATGTGTCTAATAACAAATTATATGAAGTAAACCCTGTTATAAATCAGGGCTCGACAGTGCGAGCATTTCACTCGCATTTGCGACTAAAAATAGATTTGTGCGAACTGGAAAGTGTATTTAGGAGCACAAGTGCGAATACAAAACAAAATACAAAACAGCCTAACTTATACAGTAGCCTATAACAAACGTATTAATTTATTCTGTTTATTTATGGAAAAATTGCGATGCAGCCTCATATGATTACTTTAGAACTTTAAAAAGGCAACGGTTTAATTTAAATGAGCACAGATGAGAAGAAAAGCGGAGCGAGTTAAAGTGAAGACGCGCTGAATGACGCACATTCGCCACTAGAGGGCGCGGCCGCTGCCGTTACCCCGGTAACCCAGTAAACAAATCAGCTGCGCTACTTTCCTAAAACTGTGTAAATAATGCCTCACACTCAGTCATTTAGATATTTATATTCGCTTTAGTCTTCACAATAGCATCAAATAATTCTTACTTAAAGACTTAATGAGCTATTTATTTTCAAACATTTGTTCTAAGCTAAAACATGGCCATCCACTGATCTATAATAGAGAACAGTGGGCCTATCTATATATCAACGACTGATTCGTTATTATTGTTCAGTAACACAAGTTCCATTAGTTCACATGAAAAAAACAATGACTGCATTTATTAATAATGCTATCTTAATTTCAACTTTTAATAATACATTATAAAATCAAAAGTTGTCTTAATATAATTCAATGGAGCTAACATTAACTAACATAGTTGTATTTTTTATTAATCAACATTAACAAAGAATATTAACTACTGCAACAATTAGCTATTGCACATTTTTAGTTAATGTTAACCTGCTTTAACTGTTAACAAATGGGACCTTACTTATATTGTTCTTTCGTTCATTTGAACAATCTCTTGCACTCTAATCTTGAAACACTTGTTTACTTTATATTTTTATGTATTTTTTATAAAAGTCTTTTAGTAAATTATCTTTAATAAAGTTATTTAACCTGTTAGGAGGACAACACTTTTTTTCACTTAGAAATTATATATTGTGATTTAAAAACAAAAACATATACCGTGACAAAAGATTGTTTATTATAAGTGAATGATTATTGTGAAAATTTTATACTGACACAGTTTAATAGGATTATAACTAATTACATAATTAGCCTATTAAATAGTGTCTGAAGTAAAATTATTTAAAAACCTTGTGTACTTTCTGTATTCTGATAAATTAAATAATTGTGCTTGTAAATGTCTCTTTGTATCCCCTTATTAAGCTAAAACTCATTTGAAAAATTTGCATTGCGCCCCTAAATTTTTTTAATGCGCTCCTAAATTTTTTGACTTAGGAGCACATGTGCTCCTTGGGGAAAAGGTAAGCGTCAAGCCCTGTAAATGTAACGTTTACCCAGTGGTTTCATTTTGAAAATAGACACGCATACAAGATGTTGATTTGGTCACTTTAGGCTTACACATATATTCATTGAAAGATCACAAATTACCAGTATGTGATTTTTTTTTTAAGACTTCATTAACTATAAAACATTTTATTGGAATGTCCTTTTTAAATAAAATTAAGCAATATTTTATTCAGAAAACTCATTAATAGACATCTTTAAAAATATTTCTCCTGGGAAAATTCTATCAAAGTGAAAGGACTTATATAATTGCTGTATCTGTTACAAAATATTGTTGTTAGAAAATATTGTTAAAATATTGTATATATATTTTATTTATAGAAGCTTTATTGTAGTTAGTGTTTTATTGTTTATAAATTTCTACACTCTAAGTTTGCCATAAAATACCATTTGCTGTTGATGTTAAAAAAAGAAACAGTAAATAGACACATACGATTACAGTAAGTATTAGAAATTAATTTTAATGTTTTCTTTAGTGTATTGAATGAGTTTATTCTAAAGAATCCCACCCTGGAGAGCAAAAAGGACCAGCGAGAACTACAGGTAACATTTCACTCACTCTCCACCCTTACTTCCATTTAAAAGTACAGTTTTTTTTATTTTTATACGGTTTACATGGTTTGACTTGGTGTCACAGGTTTTTGAAATTTTTTATTTTCACATTAAATTATAAAACCATGATTTCACAGGATGTGACCCATAAAATCGTAGAGGCCATTGGAACGATTGCAGGCTCATCCTTAGAACAGACCACATGGTTGAGGCGAAACCTGGAGGTCAAACCCTCCCCTCAGATCATGGTGGATGGGGCCAGTCTGGAGGCCGATGTAGAAGGTCAGTGACTGTGTATCAGTGTTTAAGTAAGGCATATCCCATGTACGTCGACTCATGTTTGCATGCACATCTGCATGAGTGTATGAGTCTCTCACTAACACTATGTGCATTTCAGATCTAATGCTCACAGTGATGGAGGCCTCCAGCTTCACTCCATCTGTGTACAGCGTTCATGCCCTCACATTGCTGGCTGAGGTAAACACAGAATGTTAAATCCACGCTCATTTCCTTTTTTAAATACACGGCACAGCCAAATCGATCATAGTCAGTGCAGCAGATAACATTTGTAGGGAAACTGGAATTTTGCATTGGTATCAAGCACACCAGGAACATTCACAGGTCACCAGAGGACGTGCTCTTCCCTGTCTTGCCCTGCCCTGCTTGTCTTGCATTCTTGCTTTTGTTTTGTTAATTTGCCTTTCTGTGGATTGCATTAATATGCTCATGTATGCATGGGTGTCTTTGCAGGTCTTGGCTCATCTATTAGATATGGTCTTCTACAGTGATGAGAAGGAGAGAGTGATTCCTCTGCTGGTCAACCTTATGCATTATGTTGTGCCCTATCTGCGCAACCATAGGTATTTAGTCTTCAAAATCGACACAGAATGAGGAATTGACAGTTAATTGGTCACAAAGTTCCTGAAGCTGCTTCAGTGTCTTGGATTTTGTAATTGAAATATATTATAGGGATCAAGATCTTGTTGCTCTGTCCTCTTTTCCACCAGTGCTCACAATGCCCCCAGTTATCGTGCATGTATCCAGCTGTTGAGCAGCCTCAGTGGTTATCAGTACACCAGGAGAGCTTGGAAGAAAGAAGCCTTCGACCTGTTTATGGATCATACGTTTTTCCAGATGGACTCCTCTTGCGTCAGCCAGTGAGTACAGTACTGCACAACATGTCCTTTCTTCTTGTCGCTGTGGTTTTACTGCCACTCACAGGGCAATGTGACCTCTAGTTGACCACATCTCTCTCTTTCAGCTGGAGAGCAATCATAGACCACCTGATGACTCATGACAAAACCACTTTCAGAGACCTGATGAGTGAGTCTTCCCTTTCTACTAAATGGGCTATCCAGCTGCACCCATTTTATAGCGTTATCGCCATCATCGAGCTGATGTTTTTTTGAGCATTGTAGAGAGGAACTTGCTAACATTTTGTATATGTGCAGCCCGAGTTGCCGTGGCTCAGAGCAGCTCTCTGAGTCTTTTCACCAATCGAGATGCAGAGCTTGAGCAGAGAGCCATGCTACTCAAACGACTGGCCTTCACCATCTACAGCAGCGAGGTTGACCAGTACCAGAAGTACTTGCCAGACATCCAAGGTACACACATCCATTGATTTCAATGGGGATGGTGAGATATGTGCTTTCGGGAAAACTAATATGCTATTTTTTCATTTCTAACTAACTTGGCTTTTTCCATACCATCAAAATCAAGGGCCGATATCAAACAGACTTGCCTGTAAAATTCTAGGGCTGTATCCCTAGACACTTTGAGCAGTTTGTTCACTAAAAGTGCTGCGGCATCCTGTGATAAGATATGGGAATTAATTTAGCATGATGCTCATAGTGTATAGGTATCCTCAAGCGGAGGTTGAGTGCACATTGGTTGTACACTTATTATTGCAGTGCATTATGGGATTGAATAAGTGCATTTGTTAATGTCCACTACGGTTTTGGACACTACTACAATTGGCTGCCCCCATAATTACTGCACTATAAGTGTATAGGCAGCCGTTTTGGACACAGGCCTAGTAATCCTTAAGACCTTGGTTCAGGTGTTTATTTTAGATCGGACTGAAACTCTGCAGGGTAGTGGACCTCCAGGAGCAGGATTGGACACCCCTGTACAAAATGGATCTTATTCATTTCTACCTTTCCAAGTTTTGATGTGTGAACATTTGCTGTAATACTCTGTCAAAGCATAAAAATTAAGCTGTAAATAATATGTTGATGTGATTTCAGAGCGTCTTGTGGAGAGCTTACGACTCCCTCAAGTGCCCATCCTCCATGCTCAGGTCTTCCTCTTCTTCAGAGTGCTGCTACTGCGCATGTCCCCCCAGCACCTGACCTCACTCTGGCCCACTATGATCACTGAACTGGTGAGGATGTGAGACTCCTTGTACACTTGCATATTACATATAATCACAAGCAAGCTGTAAGCTCTGATGCTGAAATAACAGATGTTCCCAGGGGCCAGTCGAAAGAGGAATAGTTGTTTGGTGGACTTTTGTCTCATTCTTTTAGCACAATTCAGTAGGCTTGTTTGTTTCTTCCTTCAGGTTCAAGTTTTCTTACTCATGGAACAGGAACTCACTGCAGATGAAGACATCACCAGGTACTCATTATTTAAATCTGTAGCAATCCTCAACATTTTAGCTGTTTTGTCTTTTCGCTTTTGTTTGAGGGTGGTGATGGCGCAGTGGATAAGACACATGCCTTTGGTGTGAGAGACCCGGGTTCGAATCCACTGTGTGACACCAATGTGTCCCTGAGCAAGACACTTAACCCCCTAGTTGCTCCAGAGGCGTGCGACCTCTGACATATATAGCAATTGTAAGTCGCTTTGGATAAAAGCGTCAGCTAAATGAATAAATGTAAATGTAAATGTTTGAGAAGTAGAATCTTGTTTAAGACCGTATGGGTGATTCTGTGTGTTGAATTCTGATGTGGTTTCTGGCATCTCTCTAGGACCTCAGGTCCCTCGGTTGCAGGGCTTGAGACAACATACTCAGGGGGCAATGGCTTCTCTACCTCCTACAACAGCCAGCGCTGGCTTAACCTCTACCTGTCTGCCTGCAAGCTGCTGGACCTGGCCCTCGCTCTGCCCTCCGAGAGTCTGCCTCAGTTTCAGATGTGGGTGTCCTTACACGTTTGTACACACTGAATGTTTGAAATGTATTTTAGTACAAGGCAGCAATATTTCTTGTTGAATGGTAATGGAATAGCTGTTTCTTTTGTTTACACTAAGCTCACAAGAGCTGTTCAGTCAGTTCAAGTAGATTCTCAATACTGCGTTTTTTAAAAACCTCAGTTTAGACTGTTCCAGCACTCTGTTTTTCTTCATGGATAAATTTTTTTTTTTTACAAATAGTGAGCATATTTCATGTGAAAGACATTATAATACTCTATACCACAGGTATCGCTGGGCTTTCGTCCCTGAAGCCTCGGATGACTCTGGTCTGGAGGTCCGCAGGCAGGGGACCCATCAGAGAGAATTCAAGCCCTATGTTGTCAGACTGGCCAAGCTGCTGAGAAAAAGGGCCAAGGTATTACTACCATATCTGTCCTATTGGAGCCTTATTATTTTAACAAAGATTCATTCCGCATCATTAGCATAGGGCTTATAGATTATTCAGTAGATTTGCTAATGCTTTTAAACCTAGGATGTTCATTACTCTCATGGGAATACCTCCATTAACTCTAGAAAAATCCAGAGGAAGACTGCTCCACACGCACTCTGTCCTGGGAGCCCGGACAGCTCCTGCTCACCCTTTACGTCATCCGCAGCATGGAGCACCTCCTCCCTTTCTTCAATCTTCTCAGTCAGGTCTTCAGCAGTAAAGGTAACAGCCGCTCAGGACCATATCACAGCCCTACTCCCAGAGATGGCCCATTCCCTGGCAAGGATGGCAAGCTGGAAAGCCAGAAAGTCTTCTGGAGCCGGGCAAGACAGAACATTGAGGAAATGGTTGAGAAGGACTTCCTTGAGGGACTCATCAAAACGTGACCTGACATGACCAAAAAAGTGAAAACTATTGAGCTATGGCAAAGACACTAACACCTCACCTTTTAAAAATGGAAGAGAACAAACCAACAAAAAAAGAAGTTTGTACATTTTTTTTGCTTTTCTAATTAATGTATTTTTCCCCAAAAGCTATACTATTTAATTTAAAGTATTTCACTTGTAAATATGGCCCATTGTGATTATTTCTTCATTTGTTTGAGCCTATAGGATAGTATTATGATACTGTGCCATTCCATATTGTGGTGACTTGCCTAATAAAGAGACATATCATGTGAATATAAAACATTTTTGAACTCCCTCATCCACAGAAAGGCTTGTAGCAGACCTCATGTCCATAACTAATCAAACTTGCACTAATGTTTATTTCCTTTTGGATTAGTTTTCAATTGTGTCAGCAAAAACCTTTTGTGTAAGAAAAAAATATACATATACGTGGACAGTTAAAAGTCACGTTGCTTTGTAATGATCAAAGCCGTAATGAAAATATATATTGTTGCTTAGAGTAAGTGGGAGAGAGGAAATAAAACAGAAATGTTTCACGTGCGCCACAGCTGTTTTTTCTTCTTTAAACTGTGAACTAATTGAACAAATGCAATGAAATAAACCTTACAGAATACTTAAGTTAAGCAAACGTTTGATTGTAATGTGCCAGGTCAGTTTGTGAACTACTCACCTAGAACGATTAATCAATTTAAAAGGATTCAAATTATTTAGGTGATTCAGTGATTAGACTCGAACAAAGTCGTCGGGGTTCAAGTCTGAATGGGACATTTCGTTTGTGAATGAACGGAATGAACAGAAATGGTTGTGTGTGAACTGCTGAACAAACAAAAACAATAATTTGCTCAAATTCAAAGGGGGTGGTGGATTATGAATGTGTAAAATGAGACCATACGACAATGCACCATTAAAATTATGCAAGTACTTTAATTAAATAAATAAATAAAAAATTATTTGATTTATTCATTACATATTGTAGTTGTTTTATATATAGCCTAATAAAAGTCACACCAAGCAGATGACAAACTTGATAAGGAAATTCATAATCTTTGTAGCCACTGAACTGATCTTTTGGGTAAACTGACTGAAAAGATTCGAGGCTCTAAAATGAATCAAAATTCCCACCATAGCAATAAAAAGCACATTTACATTGAGCGCAGATAGTAAAACGCAATCTGGGGTTTTAATGACGTGTGACCTGACTCATGCGTGGGGGCGGAGTGATGGCACAAATAAATAAATATTGAGTCCAGCAGGGACCGCGGCTTGCCGTTATCGCTGCGTTTCATCCTCCTTGTTCAGCAATTGTCCGAAGCTGGACATAGCGACGGGGTGAGGGAAAAGTTAGGCGAGCGTTTTTTAGAGATGAGGAGAACAACGCAAGCCGTTTGAAGGTTTGTGTGACTGCACATCCAGCGGGGTTTGTCGGGAAGCTTAATCCTTGATCTGGAGGAGGAGAGAAGGACGACTGGTCGAGCCGAGCATCATCGTAGCATCCTCTTCCAATACAACGCGCAAATAACGAGGAATATCTTTTAAGACTTAATGAAATTGTCTTTTATAACATTAATGCTCACCGTTTACTCTTTATAAATGACTATTCGCGGTTGAAATACTCGTTACGCATCTCTTATATGCTCCCGCATCCCCACGAGGCGAATACACGGCGCAGGCGTTGACCTGAAATTTATATAATATTGTAGTAAACACAGAGTGTCTCTCTATGTTCTAGTATTGCCTTAAATATGTTCGTTGCTCATTATCCATGATAAAGACTTCATCCCAGATTGGTCTTGATAACAATTACATCATATTAATATCGCAAATTGTGCTCGAGAATCCATTTTAAAGGGCCTCATCCTTCTGGACGCTTTGGAACAACTCGACGCGTCTCTTTACACGGGAATAAGGGCGTTTGAATCCGCGAGAGAAGGAAGATGTCGGGTCAGACTTTGACGGACCGCATCGCCGCGGCGCAGTACAGCCTCACGGGATCCGAAGTGGCTCGTGCGGTGTGTAAAGCGACCACGCATGAGGTGATGGCACCTAAAAAGAAACATCTCGAATGTAAGTGGGTTCAGGTTAAGATTACACCTTTCTTTGCCTTGTTGATGCCTATCAAATATACCTACACTAGTATGGGTCTGGTCACCTAAACACATATTATTGGTTTATCTGCCCATCATGTTCATGCAATAGCTCCTCAAAGGTCATCATATACCACTGACTCGGTTAGAAAGGCATAAGGGTGCTGTTTTAATGTCAGTATTGTTGGATGGGGATAAGCAATTGCTCAGTGACTAATGGGCCCTCATTTCACAGTGTGTCTGTCACTAAGCAGAGAGACACCAGAATGAACAGAGAACATGGCTTCTGTCCACTGTATGGCCTGGGAAGAAAACAGACTATTTATCTCACTCTTCCAAGTAATTTGTTTGGCAAGTCAATTATTTGCTGTGAGTGCGTTTTCATATGCACTCATATTGCAAATTACGCCTATCATCTAGCTATCTGACATTCTGTAAGTGATGTATACATATTACCACTATCTATCTATCTATCTATCTATCTATCTATCTATCTATCATGGACAATATAGGGAGGAATGCATACTTTGAATGCCAAGGTATCTAACAATATACACTAGAACCTTTTGTCTACTAACTGTAAGTTTACTGTAAGTGTACTCAGTGTTGATATCATAATAGGAAGTGCATTCAAAGGCCGAAGTAATCAACCTCCAGCAGCAGGTGGCCTGGAATGGTTTCGGCAGCCCCTGTGCACTTTCATTGCCTCTCAGATTCACCCCTGCTGAATTATACATTCCCCATTCAGGTCAAAGATGAAGATGTCACCAAGAACATTAAGTGGAGCATTTGATACTTATGTTTGGCCCTTTTGAAATTGGATTGAAGTGTAAAACTCATTCTAATTGTGTGTCATGTAAAAGAATCTTACAGATTGAAAAATATGCACGTTATTTACCTAAATCTTGTCCGCAGTTGGATACAAAACAAATTCAATCTGCCAAATTCAACAAGAGTTGTGTTTTAAAGTGCATGTGATATTTAAAGTAAACAATTCAAAGGTTTTAAAATGGGCTCATGTTGAAATTTGAGCACTTTCTCTTTGAAATGTGGTGCATTGTGTTAAATCAATGGCTTTCAAACAGTCCTGATCAGCATCACAAAAGGTCTCCGTTTGTGGCAGGTGTCCCAAGCTCCTAAGCACTGTGACACACCCACATCTGTCTCAGAGGAGCATGGGTAATCAGAACACGTCAATTAAACCAGAGATAAGCAATTAAACTGCGTGGATCAGGACAAATCACATGGTTGAAAGCTTTTTTTCCTTGGTTTCCATCCATGTGATCTTCCTGTGCTGAATATTTATTCAGTTTATTAATAGTTTAAAACCGTTCAGTATTATTTTGTATGCACCATTCAGCATTCAGTCAGTGCACCAGCAATCTCTTTAATGTGCTGACTCATTAGTTCACCTCCCATTTTGTAATGTACACTCATTTCAGTTTTTTTCAGATTTTTTACTTTATGTAACTATTCAGTATTTTGAGATATTTTATATATATATATATATATATATATATATATATATATATATATATGTATACACATTTTTCTACATAGTCATTTCAACTGAATGGAATCAGGCATGGAAGGCCAGACCTGCTGGGTGGATTGTGCTGCTGAATTGGTGCATATAGAGACTTTTGTTTTACCTAATTTCTGAGGTTTCCAAACTCTCCCTAGGCTGTTTAAGTAGTTTATTGTCGAGCGACAGGGGAAACTGTACAGATGTTTATTTCAATATATATTGGGCATACTAAAGGCTTCATTATATCAGGTCTGTCTTTGGAACTGTCTGTCATTAAGGGACACCAGAAGTAGCAGTAGCCATGAAATAGTATGTGACTGCCACTAAAATGTCTTAGTATCATTGCGTTAGATAATGAAATATCAGACCAACTAGCATCTGCAAGCAAATGATGCTAGAGCTTTTCTCAGAACTAACTTCACTTTTCTCAACTATTTTTGCAATTATGTCTTACCAACTGGTGCTAAGGTGATTTTATAAATGAAGTAAACGTTCACATAGGTGTCCTAGCAGTAACCACAGGTTTAGATCATTACATTAACTATAGATATTCTACTCAATACTGCTGTTCGACTGGACGAAATCCAGTCATTTCAATAGGAATCCATTTGATCGTGAATTTCACTTGAGGATAAAATATTTTCCATACAGATTTTGCATTGATTTTAACTGGTCATTTATATTTAACATGTTCAGTAACAGAAAGCTGTTAGAAAGTGACAAGCTGTGCTTATATCGCTGCACTATTGACAACAAACAACTGATTTTTTTGGCCAGAAAAAATTCTCTAATGTGATAGAGCCTAAAAACTATTTTGGAAAATTGCTGGATAATAACCACTATTTTGTATAAAGTGAAAACAAGGAGTTACTGTAATATTGAGTAACTTTTGTTTCTTTATGTTTTTGCTCCACCAATGAAAATGGTTTCAAAGGAAGCCCAGCAGAACTGTTGCGCATTGTCTAGTAACACAGTAGCTGTGTTTCGGACCTGAATCGGTGTTTGCGAATGACAGTTGAGTGAATGATTCAAAGACTCAAAAAGACAGCCACTTGTTTCCTTCCTGTATGATTTAGTGTTTTGAACGAATCAGTTGAATGAATGATTACAATAACTATGTTTCCATAACCCTATTTTAATGCACATTTTGAAGTATCGCATGAGAAATAAGTGAAGGAAAAGCCAAATTGCGGATAAAAATCTCTTAATTCGCAAAAACGTTTTTACGCTTGCTTGAGGTTTTTGACTTGTGCGGAAAATGGTTAATGGGAAATGGAAATGCATGTTTCGTCTGCTCACTCTGTAATTTATACGAAAATTATTATATTCAGTAGCCTCTCCTACTTTTCTTAGTGATGTATAGTGCCAGTTTATCAGGAACTGACTATTTTGTTCTCTTTGACTCGTTGGATAGAAACGGTGCTTGTTTGCAAATGTTTTATGCAATATTCCAATTTTGTGCACAAGTTAAATTTGCAACTTTGGATGGAAACCTGGCTAATGATTCACTCATAAAGACCATCACCTGTCACCACCTACTGGTTTATAGATGTAAAATGCAGAAAGATTCACACAGGAATGAGCAAACGGTGGAGTACTACAAACCGTGAAACGTCCTAGTGCTGTTGGATTATTATATAAGCATTTTATAGCCGACATTTCTGCATATAATAGCAATTTCAGGATGCTTAATTATATGAAAACATGATGTTTGCATTGGCTGCTGACTAGATATTTTGCTTGTCCTGCTTTGTTTAGCATAGTTTCAGTCTAATAGGATGCATGCTTGCTGTACTCTCTATATTTATAGATGAGTCGGCCAATCAAGGAATGAAAAATATTCACAGGCATCTGGTTCATTCATGTTGATACTATTTGTGGAGACAGAAGGTAGAAGGACCATATGGGTCCAGACAAACTGGGCAGGGTGTCAAGCTCAAACTTACACTTGAGTTTCAAACATCAACAGTATAATGATAAAGATTCATTTTGTCTAATAATCCTAAGGAGATATATGACTGACTCTCTGCTAGACGAGAGGGACTAAAGGAGAAGGAAATCATTAATCTGAGTTTAACAAGAAAAATTAAGAGGCTATTGAGGCCACCAGGGTGTCATTTCAACCAAAGTGCTGATTTAAAGAGCTTCTCTTAAAGCTTAATCAGTGTAAAATTTACGTTAGCTTACGAAAGACATTAAATTCACCACATTACTCAAGAGAGAATAATGCATCCTGGCTAAGATGAATTTTTCGTGTGTCTCTTTGTCTTTCTCTTTATCTCTTCCTGTCTGTGTCACACTAGCTTGCTCTTTCTGTCCATGTCTTTCAGCAACTATAAATCAAATGGTGCAATGTTGGCGATACTCTCTCTGCTGTTTGTTAAAGTAAAAGAGTGAAAGCTGGTGCTGCACTGATGTCACTCAGCAAGAGAAATCAGCAGTGCTGTGATGTCACAGCTTTCAGCCAATCACAACGAAGCATAGTAGAGTGCTTTCAGCACCCTGGACAGGGACACCCCCACTGCAACCAAACTAACACCTCCTTGTATTCTTATATTCTGCCAAGTCCCATTTTTCCAGCACCCTTCCCCCCACACAGCTAACTTAGAGGTCATTGCGTCCTTGGAGCCGTATTCATTGTGCATTAGTCATTGTGCATGCTAAATTAAAACTCATTTTAGTCATTTATGATTTCGTACAAGCACATGCACATATTTGCACTTGAGTGTAGAGAGAGAGAGATGCTCTTCTGTCCATTCATCGCACAGATGTTTGCAGCGCTGCTTGCTTGGTGGTGAAAGTGCTAAATTTGTCACCCGGTTAATCAGTCTAAAATCACACTGGCAAGCGTGTACATGGTATCAGTGGGTGCTGTTAGTACACCGCTGTGCCATGAATAATGCAAAACGAGATGTGTTTCCTGTGTAATCTGACTGCCGGGCCCCCAGGAGCCTTTAAGAGACAGAGCAGGGTGCGAGGATCTTGACCAAGAGATTAGGTTAGAATGGGTCAAGGGACTACCGATTAGTTTGGAGAGGTAAAATAGAGCACTGTGATTATAATAGTGCATTTATGTTTATTTGATGTCAGATGCTCAGTCAACATGAAATGTGTTTGCAACCTATTTTGCTTGCATAAAGTGACTCATTGCAGAGTAACACTCATTTATCATTTTATGAATGTTACACACATTCAAAGTCTATGATATACCATATAATACCATATCAGTTATCGGCTGGTATTAAAGATTTTAATTTATTGGATTTTATTCCCTCTATTTTTACATTTAGATTACCTCTGCTATCATCTAATACTCACTTTAAAAAGTATCTTTAAAACCAAAATACAATAACAATGTTAGACATGTTAAACACATCT